>NC_061831.1:28516005-28521005 GCF_019202785.1 Penaeus chinensis
TCCTAAAGGGGGGCACAGGGGGCCTGCCCCCCTGTCTAGGGAATAAACAGAAGAGAGGTTTGGATTTTAGGTTCGCATGATAGCCTTCTCTTGGGATTTTGTCTCTGGAGAGTGCGTTGCTCTCGGTAACAAATACCACCCCCTGCACCCCCATATATTAGCACTTCATGCCTACTTAAAGAAGACACGACTTCAAGAACTCTGGCTGGGGAGGGTGTGTGGACTTCGTCTCCGAGCGGTGACATGTAGTGGATATTTAGGTAATTTCAAGGTAAATATGAAACCGCTGCAGATGTAATTGTTATTTATTATTCTTATTTTATATACTCCATACAATAGCAGTATCCATTCCCCTCTGTCTCTGTGCATTGCTCTCAGTAACATTAACATGGATTTGGTTGGGTTGGAAGGTTCTGCTTGGTAGGCAGCCGTCGCCACAAGGCAGGCAGTGCACGGGAGTGAGGCCTTTGGATTCAGAGGGAAATTTAAAGAAGAGGCCTACATCATAAAACACTTCAAATTTGGATCAATGAACTTCTGTCACACCCTCCAGAGATGAAGTCCAAGAGCCAGTGTGTCACGCGAACCCAAAAATCCAAACCTAACCGTTTCTACCTTCTGTTTATTCCCTCCTTTATTAACACTTCTTACCAATTGCCACATCAGTTTTGTCAAGATATTTGACATAACCTTCAGTTTAGAGGGCACTGATGAGCTGTGGCGACGAGGAATTCTAGAAAACTGACCTATGAAATACATCATTAAGAACTCTGGTTCATTGCAGAGCCTCTTTTGTTTATTTCTCCATTTGTTTTGAAGGGCTTTCAGTCAGAATTGAATGTATATCAACCCCAAATTGTGATTTCTATAGTGTTATTGACCTTAGTATATAGCATATCCTACCCAAATTTGAGACTTAGGCTATGTTTGGCACTTTCCTCAAAAAGTGTGTATAAATCCCACAGGGTTAGGTTAGGTTGGTTTATTGGTTAGGACGCATTGTACGATTACCACAGGGGATCTGGATCATGTGAAATCCTGTAGAGTTTTTCAAAAATTGGCGCGTCGGTCCGTAGACTTTTAAAGATGGCGGCAATGTCCGTAGGGTTTCATTTACCGATTTTAAACGTTTTTTGTGCTTGTTTTACACATTTCTGTTCTCTATTTTGCTTATTTAAGCCTGTTTTACCCCGTAATTTCCCTGATCTACTTCATGTCCTCCCTGCTATCGGGACTTATCAAATCACATCAAGATTGTCGGCTGGAGAATCCGACGGAGATTATCATCAGATTTGTTCTCATCACACGAGGACAAATCTGATGATATAAATATTGTAAGGGAAGACCCTATTGTCATAGTCGGGAAATTAACCATTATTTCTTCTGCCGACAATTGCAACTTTTTGTCCTCTACAAGAATATCATCTTCATTTTGCCCTAGCTTAGTGCATCCATGCCATAAAGATTAACCGCCTACTGTGAATGTGCAACAAGGCAAATAGGGTTTTGTTAATTGTTAATATTTTTAAAAGTAAGATTGTACTGTATATACATACTATCTAAAAGCATAGGTAGAAAAACAAAGAATGATATAAATAAAGGAAATTTTTCAGTGTATGACAATTAGGATTTCAAGCTAAACAATGTATGAAATTAATACTTTGATGAAAACTGAGAGCTTTCATCTGTTACATTTCCTGTACAAATGACATGACAGAGCAGAGAGAAAATCAACCCATCTTATTCTAAGTGCCTTGCCTTGTTTACATTTAGGTGATAAATACTACTATGACAGCAAAGCTCATTATTGCTATCTGTCAAGTAGTTCATGTATTACTATGTGTCTGTGGAAACTTATTTTGTAATTATCATTGCCTGCTTTTCCAAATTCACACTTTTAATGCAGTTTACTTTTTTAAAGGGTTTTAACAGTTACTTACTCTGTTCTTTAAAATAATAATCTGCACATCTGTGGTTTTGCCAGAGGGATGTTTGACAGTGCCTGGAGACTCCATACCTTGACAGGCGCCTGTGAGAAATTTTTCGTTTTCAGTGTTGTCAATTCTGTTTCATTTATAAGGCAAAATAGTGGCAATGCAGGAGAAATCGAATTTATTAACTATGGCTATTTGATGTTTGAACCCAAATACCAAACTGTGATTAGAAACCAAGCAATTCAGACAATAGACAGAAGCAAAGAAAAGTTTGGTCTTTAGCTATATTGAGGTGTGTGGTTTTCAGGGGGCAACTTATTTGTAGAAGCAAATGTATTAAACTGTAAGTCATACTGAGAAAACATTCAAATTCATTAAAAAAAAAAAAAAAAAAGCACAGCATTTTCCCGGCGGCATGTGGTTATGTCCTAAAGTCCAACTTGATTTGATTGTGTCAGGCATATTTCATGCATTTTTTCATTCTCAGTGAGACACGCAGTGACTACACTGGTAGCACACTCGTTTCACCCCTGCACCCATTCCCCTTGAAGGGAATGGGTGCAATCATAATCTTGTTCACCACCTCTTTCTTCTTGTGTATGGAATGTCATGAATCGGAAGTAGTGTCTCTAGTATTGCATGGCATTTTCATCTATGCATTTTATGGTGTGTGGAATAAAGTACTTGAAATGCCAGGAGCCCAATGCTGACTGTGAAGTCTGAGAAAATTTAAAATAAAATTATTTTTGCATCTTGTGAGATGATATAAGAATATGAAATATCAAATCTTCATTCACAATACCATTTAAACCCCGTACTGAAACTGAGAATTTTTACATTCACAGAATATTAACCATGGTAAGAGGTCGCCCATCGAGTAAAGTGGAACCGGAGGTGAAGGTAAATGGGGAGGCTTCGCCAAAGGTTTCCAAAGGCCGTGGACGCAAGAGGACTCAGACTGGGAAGGCTCCCACTGAGGCCAAGAAGGTGAAAGGTGAGCATGGTTCTGATGTGAAATGAAGTCCTGAATTGCACTGAGGTGATTGAGAGGGAAATGCATTTGATTCCATATGTGGATTTAAAAATAAACCTGTTGTATTTTTCAAAACTGCTTGCCTTTAATAATTAAGGCTGCATTTGGTTATGCATAGAATAGAATTACAAGGTTCATTTGGTTTTAGCCTAGTGCACACTAGGCTTTGTATGTTTTATTTCTCTCAATGAGAAGCAAACATTATGGTCTGTATGCTTATTGAATTTTGTACAGGTAGTGTTATCACAAGTTATTGAAACATCCCTACTCTGATACATTTGTATTTATATAAAATTGGATAGTTTATATTGGTCAAAAGTGAAGACAAAAGTCACACCATAATTCTACACTATTATCAAAATATTAGAATTTCGTTTTTCTGTTGCCCAAATGTTAGTCTTTCTTCATATCACAAATTATGTTTGCTACTTGTTTGATTAGATTTTTGGATTTTTGTTAAATATTTTTGCAAATGATTGCTAAATTATGGATGAAAATCCTGCATGCACTTAGTTCATGACTAGATTTTTAGGCTTTACAGAATACTAGAAAACTGAATTCTAAAAAAGTGGTTAAAATACACCATTCCCTTTGCAGTGCACGTAGAGCGGCCATCATGTGAAAATGGTGTGGTGTTGACATGTGGGATGGGTGACATGGGCCAGCTGGGTCTCGGGGAAAGTGTTGAGGAGAAGACCCGTCCTGGTTTAGTGCCAGATCTCGAGAACATTGTAGCTGTGGCTGCAGGGGGACTGCACTCTGTGATATTGGATAAGGATGGAAAGGTAGGCAAAGGGCCATAGAGAAGGTTCTCCTTTTTGTGTGTTTTTTTTTTAGGTTTTGTTTTAAGATATTTTCAAATATTCAGTATTGCATTAGTTGCCTGCTATACAAATGATTACTTCTTTTACAACTTTCAGGTATACTCATGGGGTTGCAACGATGAGGGGGGGCTAGGTCGTGTCACCAAAACGGAGGAGGAGAATTTCATTCCAGGAGTTGTGGAAGGCATTGATGGCAAAGTCTCACAGATCACAGCTGGTGACTGTCACACAGCAGCTCTCACAGAAGATGGCCAGGTGTATGCTTGGGGGTGTTTTAGGGTAAGGACCTGCCTTTTGACAACTTTTACTTATTTTCACGGGAATCGAGGCAAGAACAGTGCTCGTATTTTGATTGAATATCAAAATGTTCTGCCTTTGCTTACATTCCTAGTTCAGAAGCCAAAAAAAATCTTGTATTTAGATATTCATCAAATTAACACAAAGTAATGGTCAAATGATTGTTTAATTAGAGGGAGTTGTATGAATAGTTGTCTTTTTTACTTTATTTTTGTAAAATTAGTATTAGGAATGGTATACAGATAATTGCTGTTTTTTGTCATTGAAAACAAAACAAAATACAATGAATACTGACAATTCAGTACTCTATAGGAATACATTATAAAAGGATGTAATATACACTGGGATCATATTGTCCAATGGTTTGCTTGAGGGTATAGTTAATAAGTATATTCTTATAATAGTACTAAGAAGAGTAATATCAAGTGTTTTTATTCAATAAAAGTCAAGAAAGAAAAATGCAGTGTAACAAACAATTTACCCACAAAACTTCAGTGAGTGAGGAAAGAGTAAAATATGGCATAATGGGGATCCCCTATATATTATTCCCTTTGACAGAGTGAACAGTAACACACACAATGTAGTGTGGATGTAGAACATGACAAAATGCATTTTATTATTGCAGGATAATTCTGGCCCATTAGGGTTTGTAGATAGAGGGATTCTTCAGAAAACTCCAAGACAGCTCCTAGAAAATATCCCAGTTGTAAAGATCACTTCTGGCAATAATCACCTGGCCTTACTTACCCATGAGGGACAAGTTTATACCTGTGGCTGTGGAGAATCAGGTCAGCTGGGCAGAATTGCTGAGGTCTTTGCCACAAGAGATTCCAGAAATAGGAAAGGCATTGGTAAGATTTTCTAATACCTTTGGTGTGTGTGTGTGTTGTAAGTACTTGAGTGGTGATTGTA
>NC_061831.1:28526005-28540255 GCF_019202785.1 Penaeus chinensis
CACATTTGTGTTAGATTTGTTTCCTCTACTGACCTTATTTTTTTATGATTGTTGTTTTTGTGTGTATATGAGATATGCTCAGTGACATAGCAAGTGATAATTATTTGTACAAATTAAACCTCGGTATTAGGGGAGGACAACTGATATTGTGTGTGTGTTTTGTAGATGCTTGTCTCTGTGACTGAATGATAATATACTTATACCTACAAAAGGAATTTAAAAAGATGTGGAAAATGTGTAAGTATTCTTTTATAAAATTGTAAATGTTGGTTATCTACTACACATTGATTTATAATCTTTGTGAAATATTTTTTCATCTCGTGAAGATGAGTATTTTAGCCAGAACTTGGATTCATGACCAAGAAATTATGGCTTTTCAGATAATTAAAGAAATGTATTTGTAATAATATGCATATGTACTTCAAATAATGTCACATTAAGAATTTAAGTTTCATTAAAGTTGTAGCTAAGAGCAGTTGTTTTTGACAAAATCCCAAAGAAATAGCTTTTTAATTTATTTTAAGGTAGGAGAAACTTCAAGTTTTATCTTAAGAATATTGTATTAATCTATTTTACAATTGAAATAGGCCATTTTTTACAGCAAGTACTTTGATATGAATTTGAATTTAGGCCAAAAGTTGTGTCTAGGTTAAACCTTGTAATTATTAATGACTGTCCATATGTTTGGCTCAAGTGGATGTATAATAAAGAGGACAACCCACTCCATACCTTCTTACCCTGAGTCTCTGATGAAATTAGATTTTCTTTCTTTAGCTCTCATACAAGATTCACTTCTTGATTACTTTGTAGTTTGACAACAATGACACTTCCTTTTCTTATTGAACTTTTGAGAAATGCAGTTTCCTGGAATGTATTTAAAAGGCTTCCTTCAGTCTTTGCTGATGCTACATATAACCATACTTTTTACTGTTTGCATTTGAATTGTAACAGCCTCCCTATTTTTGTTCAACCTTTATATCTTTAATATTGTCTTATTATATAACACAACAGTATGTTCTTGCTTAATTTCTGGTGTCTGTCTTAAACCTTTGTTTCTACAATTTTAGTTCATATTTAATTATAAAGGTTTGTTCAATATATTTTTGTCTGTAGATATCTTCCATATCTGCAGACTTCCCATGTATCTTTTCATGACCCCCCCCCCCCTTCTATGCCCATTGTTTTCGTGGATGGGGCACATGAGTTGGGGCTGAGAGGTAATGTTTAGGGTCACCCCTACCCGGGGCCTCAGCCCTAAAGTTGAAAGTATTGCAAGGTCTTTTCTTCTTCCCCTTTCCAGTTCTTCTCTTCTCTAGCCCCTTCTTCCAACTCCCTAAGGGGTAGGAGCCGTGCTGAACGGATAAAAGGCTGGCTTTGGGTCCGTCCTGAACGGCCTCGGGGAGCCATGGATACGGTATTCCTTTGGTTAGCCATCTATCCTTTTACTTTTATCTACCCCATTTATTTCAGGCTCCCCATGGCCAAAAGTGAAGACTCTGTACTCTTATTAGGGCCATTGAGCCTTGCACCTTTATCAAGCAAGCCCACTCGAAATTAACTTCAGTTTCCTGACCCCGTAGACATGACCTCCCCCATAAAGATTGTATTAGCAAAGAGACCTACCCTACTGAGGCTCAGTGTAGGGGTACCTCAGTTCTCGCCTCAACAAATTTTGCATGGTATTTTCTTCTGCTTGTCTTTTCCTTCTCCTCTTCGTCCCCTTCTATGCACTTACCGTAATCGTTAACTCATATTTACCCTTTTCACCACAATACCTTATCATAATGCTATATGACCTTTGATGTCAGACACATTTATTTGTTTTGACCATTAACCCTTCTGGAAATCCACAAACATCGCCTTATTGAACTAAGCCCCGCCCCATCGCTGTATTTTGAATACCCGCTAATGACCTTAGATGTTGACCCAGAAGAAAATGTTCAATAAATAAATGAATAAATACACGTTTGAGTCTGGTAGGAGTTCTCAGTTTCAAACTTGGCCTCGCGTAGAGAAAGCACGCTCCTTACTCCAACGCAATCCCCCAATCCCTTGCACGTTTTTGTCGTGGGGGGCTTAGGAGACGAGGACTGAGGTCCAGTGCAGGGAATCGCCCCTACCTTGGTCCTCAGCCCTCGCCTCGACTAATTTTGCATGGTGTTTTCGTCTTTTTCTTTTCCTTTTCTTCATCCCCTTATTATGTCCATTTGTCCTAATTGTTAACTACGATATGCCGCTTTCGCCACAATACTTATAATGTTCCCTACTCCCTCCTCCCCCCCTTTACCCTTTTCACTACCATACTACCCTCTAGTGCCGTTCAAGTTTACCCTAATCATTAACTCATTCCTAACCCTTTTCGCTACTATTCTCTACCATAGGGCCATATGATCTTTGGTATCAAATATAATTTTATTACCGGAGAATTTTGTTCCCAAGCCTCACGCTAGTACTATATTTTGAATACGCCGATAATTCTCTTGTCCTTAGATGTTGACGCGTCGGAAAATGTTCATTAAATATATATAATACTCCAACGCTATCTTCTGCTCCACTCCTCTCTCTTCTTCCCAAGATATGTCTGCACCCCCCCCCCCCCTGTATATCTTCTCATAAGAAAACCGTTTCTCAGACCTTCCCACTCAACTCCAGAAATTCTTGGACATTCAGAACTCCCTAAACATGACCCAAGAGAACGCTCCTCTGCTTCACCCACCCGGCGAAAACCCTACTAATGGCTGAGATCAAACAGCCCAAAGGCAGGCGCATCTTGGCTTGGGAGCCAGGGTTACCATTTTGGAAGCTAATGGCTTATACACAATTATGATTGTATGACCACCATAGCCCCTTTCCCCATTATCCATTCCACTCCCTCCTGGATGCTCACGTGACTCCCTTTTGTTACAGCAGTGTCCCCAGGATCCTTCCCCTCCTGACGTTCTTCCCGATACTTCGCCCCTTTCCGATGGTCCCTTGTCTCATTCTCATGCTTCTTCGACACCCATTTCTATCCTTATTACCTGCTGATTGTTTGATAATGGTTCCTCTTTCAGTCCCATATATTGTTGTCCTATCCCCACTTTATTGCTTTTTTCTCACTTATCCTCTCTTTCCTGACCCGTCAACCTGTTGGACAACCTTACGGAATCCCCCATTTTTCCCTTTGATAACTTGTTCATTTTCAAAGGGTCCGTCTTTAAATGCAAACTATAAATGCAATCTTACATTGATGGCCGGGATTTTCTTTAGTTAGATTAAATCCTTATGAATGTTGTTCACAGAATAGTTGTCCTATTTTTCTTCTTTAATGTGAATGTATCTTAATTTTCCGTTATAAATAATAGGAATACACGAATCAAATTTAAAAAATACATGTTTCCCGTAATGTACAAGCGAATCTTGGATGTAATATTGACAGTGTCGAAGAATATGTATTACGGTTTGAACTAGAAATGAGGCAGAAATTGTACGCAGCATGAAGCCGCTTAAATTAAATGCAATTATCTCTAAAAGCAGTACTTAGTTATATACATCTTGTTAACAGTATGATCATTGACATCCAGTTGAAATTTGCCCTGATGTCCAGGGTCTTTGTACTTTTCACTTGTAATTACAAAGAACCTTAAGAGCTTCTATATTCTATTCTTAGTCTTAGTCAAGGGTAAGAGAAAGGAAAGCAGTCTTACAACAATATGCTTCCCAGTAGGACTCGCTATCAGATGCAGTATTTCAAATGATAAACAAAACTAGAGCTGCCATTAATTTGGATGATATGTCTCATCAGCCAGTGAAACATTTAGTGTGATAGATCTGGTAAGAAAGCCTGGGACAATGTGTTTCTAGCTGTAAGACAGTGAAGGAAATGTTTAGTTTCAAGGACATAGGTACTTCAAGATTGATATTCCTTCTGGCTCTTTACAATCATTGATTCATAAACACAGTTAACTTCCTGAAGTTCTGACTTCTACTACATCAGATAAATTCACGAATTCAATAGTTCATATGCAAGACGTGATTTTCTTGGATGGATCACCTGCAGGAGTGATCATAGCAGTATATTTATGACTATGTAGTGGCATACGAACATGAGTATCAGTAACTAAATTTCAAGGCCTGCATGATCTTATTGGTCCTTCACATAGTACAAGGAAAGCACAATTGTGAATAATTCTTCAAAGAAACATTCACTATTCTATGTCCTCAGCTGATATAATATTGGAAGCAAGGAATACGTCAACAGCTTGTAGATTTGCTTCTTTTTTCCGGTATACGTGTAATATTTATGTAATATATTGATCAAGAGTATTTTTCAATATCATTTACTGTATGTTTACATTTTCACTCACTTATGTTGCATGATAAACAGGAGAATGCTTTCATTAATGAGCAAGAAATTAAACCTTTGTCATGGATGAGATGCAGTACTTACAAATTAACAGAATGAAGACGGAGAATCAATAGTCCTTGATGTAAATGGCATTTTTCTCAGATTTTCCTTTTTTAGTAAAAAAAGGGATCCACTATATTCGATGGAAAAGTATTGTATGCACAAGTTATTAAACCTGATGCAAATCAAAGAAGACCTTTGTGTTTCCTTTTTTATTTGGTTTATAAATACAAATGTGATATATTTGGTCTGTCAGTACACAATTGTGATGGCAGCAATTTGGCATCCACATCTGAATTCATTATAGCAAATATTAGGCTGCCATTATCTACATTCAAGCTACTGATTCAGACATCACAGTACTTCCATAGGAGATAAAGAAAATGGGATGACTCATTAGACATAAAACAAGATGACTCATGAAACAGACATGGGACTGACTCATGAGAGGCACACATCACGCACACTCACCAGGATCTTTTACAACACCATACAGGGCCCAACGACCCAAATCAATAGAAATCGGGCTGGGTTATATAAAAGACCAGCTTAGCATTTACTCATCTTTTACCTTGCAGTCTCGCTACAATGTTACAAAAGCTTCCCTTCTTAACAACATATTTTGAAGATCTTTTCCAGGGTGAGTTTCAGTTTCCAGAGGAAATCAGGTGTAATGAAATGTAAACTATCCACATGTCTTCAGTGCTGAAAAATGTTTTCTATTCCTAGATCTCCATGGGGTCTAAAATAGGAATATACCTGACTAGTGAGATCCATTCATTTATGCTACAACCATCACAAGCATACATCCCATACCAACAGCTCAAATCCTCACACGAACGGTGAAGAAAAATCTTTGGCAGAGCTAAAAACATGGAATACTGTTTGAGGAACCATCTCTAGGCAAATATTCACATGGTTCAATTAAACTCTGTAACAGAGACCTGTGGTTGAAACAGGCTTTTTAGGTTATATATTAATAGAGATTTGAATACAGTACAATACATAATTTCAATTTGACACCCATGATTGTGGTACTTTGGTAGGAGAGGTTTTGGAGTACGGGGTGAAGCCAATCTGAGGTTTGTTGGTTCTGCCATGCTTACTGGTGGAGTTGTGGATGAGCGGCAGAGGCATCAATCCGTTCTGGCTCGTCACTGTTGTGCTGGGTGCCACGAGCGCCACAGACGGGTGAGGAAGACCTCCCGTGACGCTGGGGGCTTGGGTATAGCTGACCGTTTTAGTGGTCTTTTTGGCCGCGTTAGCACTGGTATTTGGCCCGCTCAGCTGCAGGGGCTTGAAGATGTGCTTTGGAAGATTGGTCGGGATGCCATTGAACTTGGCTGGAGATCCGTTTGTCGCTTCTGTCAGAGCATGTTTATGGCACTTACTAGAGCTGTGACGATTACTCGAGGAGGTCTTGGCATTTCCGTGAGACACTGTTATTCTGTTGTTGGGTTTTGAAGTATTTGCACTAGATATAGTCGTTTTTAAATCCTTATTTCCTTCTTTATTTGTTACTTGAGAATAAAATACTCCATCTTTACTCTCTAATGAGAAAGCAATGTTTGTACTACTAAGGAAAGGAGAAGATAATCCACCCCAGGACATGACGGAGGCTGTTGGCACAAGAGACTGCAAGCTCCTGTTGATAACCGCTGCGACAGGGTGGCTGCCTATCAGCGTGGGGGTCGTCGTGGTGAGTGGAAGGGGGTGACTGTGCCCTGGACTGGTATTTGTGGATGTGGTATTGGTACTCGTGGTAGAGCTTCCCTGTGCAATGTTGTGATTACTACTGCTTACACCCTGCGTAGAGGTAGTTACAGGAGCTGAGACAAATACTGATGTACCATTAGGCATGGTACCTGTACCAGTAGTTGAAGCAGCTGTGGTAGTTGTAGTTGAATGATTGGTACTGTTAGCTATGAGGGATGTTATAGCTGCCAGATGATGGTGCAGTGACGATCTGTGGGCCTCGAGCTGAGCACGAGATGCAACAAGTTGGGCAACCTGTTCCTGCACCAGCTGGGCTGTCTGGCACACTGCGAGCTGGCTTCTGCGCACCTCCTCTATGTGTTCTAGGAGAGCTGAATTGTTACTGCCTCCTTGTGCTGTGGGATAAAATTCATATGTTAACTAATTTGTTTAAAAAAAAAAGTTTTTATAATTCGCCTGACACACCTGTGAGACTAATTAAAAAAAAAAATAAACACATTAATATTTTTTTTTTTTGTTCCCATCATGCATCAATTGCACCCACTAGACTTTCATTGATCATGACATGTATATATTCTTTTTTATTTGATTATTTATTTGTAATTTATTTTCATATGTAAATAAATAAACAATGATGAATGAACTTACCTTGTGCATTTTTAATGAAGTGCTCGATGACGGTGTCCACCCCCTGGAGGCCGGCCAGCAATGGGTCTTCCTCAGGCAGTCCGGCAGTGATGAAAACGGCGTCCTTGACGGGCGCCTTGCCACTACATCTGCTAGCCGTTAAAGCCTAAAAAAGGAGATTGTAATAAGTTTCTACCAATGGTATCAACCTACGCATTTATAAAGTGTGTAACGATATTGTACGTTCAATATATCAGTAAAAAAAACGCTGCATCCAAAAACATGGGGATCCCGTTCACTTAATGGAAAGACTTGGACAGCGTATACTTACTTTGGTCGAGAAGTTGGTGGTGTTTGTGCTGTAAGGTGCAGGGCTGCTCGAGACCATAACCGTCGGCGGCACACACGTGACAATGGGCGCACTGGACACCGCCGTCGTCAGCACCGCGGTCGTGGTGGGAGCCGTGGTCGTGATGGCCGTGTCCGCCGTCGACGCCACGGTGGCGGCGACGGCCGCTGACGTGGTAGTGGCGGTGGTCGTCGCCGGCGTCGAGGACTGCGACACGCGCACCTGCGGCGACGGTGGCGTCGAGGCGACCTTCAGGAGAGGAACTGACAGGGAGCTGTTGGCAGGCTGCGGCGGCTGGTGGTGGATGTTCGCTGCCAACAGCTGCTCCAGGGCCTCGCATACCTTCACGGCCAGGGGGTCGTTGCTCTCCTGGCGGTACCGACGCAGCCGCTCCTGGACGACCATTTGCCACACGGCTTCCACTTCTGGGGGAGAGAAAGGCGGTGCTTTTAATCAAATCAATGTGATATACTTTGCTTAAAGTTTCCAATCATTCAAAATACAGTACCAAGAGCAGTTTCTCTCCCTTCGAGAAACCAAGTCCGCATGAACGAGTGAACGAGTTCACCTCATTCTCGCCGATTTCCCGAGGCGACCTACTGACCTTGCTGGCGGTGCAGGGAATGTTGCGGCTGGAGGCCCAGGTGGTGCAGGAAGCGTGCCTTGTGCGGGTACTCGTGCGCCAGGCACAGCTCCTCCGGCGAGGTAATGACTGCGGGGAGGCTGTGTCCGGGCGCCAGCAGAGGAACCAGCTCCTCCGAGAAGGACTCGGTGCTCTTTGGCGACGACGGGACCGACGAGGGCTCCAGGGCGCTGAGCACGCGGGCGCGCCGCTCGCAGTGGGACAGCTCGGCCTCCTGCGCGTGGGCGTGGGTGGTCAGCCCGATCCTCCCGAGGAACTGCATTTTCTGCCATTCAGGAGAGAGCACTTCATTACAGAGGGATTTGATTAAACATTCATTTTCTGGTCACTTACAAATATGTGGCTTAGCCTATTCTAAAACATGAAAAGAAGCAGTCTGGGACTTTAAGCTTCCAAGCTCCGTACCTCCTGGGAGTCGTCGAGGGGGGCGGGGGGGCCCTTCATGCACACCAGCGTGAAGGCGCGCGGCGGCGCCACGGCCTCCTCCTGCAGCACCTCCTCGGCCTCCTCCACCTCCAGCCCCGCCTCGCGCAGCTCGCGCAGCCTCCTCTCCTCGATGTCTAGGCGGCTCACGGGCTCCGGCTGCGGCGACGGCGGCGGCGGCGGAGTCGGGGGCGGCTTGACTGGCGGCGGCGGCGCCGGGAGCGTGTGGTTCACGGCGGGGGGCGACTGGGTGCGCGGCGTCGACGCCACGGGCTCGGAGGGGCAGCCGCTGCCCTTGTCCAGCTGCACCGGCTGCCACACGCCTCGGCTCTCCGGCGCGGCCTCCTTCTTCACCTCGGCAGCCGGGATGAGCTCTGGGACGCCCACTCCCACGCCGACGCCCACTCCGACCCCTACTCCCACGCCCACGAGCCCGCCTCCTGTGACTGTTGCTCCAACTCCCGTTCCCGCTCCTCCTCCTCCCATTCCCCCAACGCCCACGCCCACGCCACCCCCAACCCCACCCCCACTCCTAAGCCTCCTCCTCCCCCGCCTGGTCCTCCTCCTGGTCCTCCTCCAGGCCCTCCTGGTCCTGCTCCTCCTCCAGGTGCCCCTGCCCCCCCTGTCCCTCCTCCCACAATGACCCTCGTCTGCAAGGGCGGCGCTAAGCTTTCGCTGCTTTTCACCGTCGGCGCCACAGTGTTGATTTTAGTTGGCGTATGCGAGGCCTGTACCAGGTCGCTGGGCGTGGTCTCGAAGGGCCTGACGATGGCCGGTGTGCGAGGCTTGATGGCGACGCGGCTGGCGTCCTTGGTCGCCTCCAGGCGATGCGCGAGAGGGTCCTCCCGCAGGTGGGGCGGCGGCTGCGGCGGCGGCTGGCCCTGGCTCTGGGCTTGAGCTTGAACGTGTCCCAGGAAGGTTACGTCGTTGATTGGGCGAAAGGTTACTGAGCTGCGGATGTCCAGGGGCTGCGCCACCTGCTGCGTCGCAACACCTGCAACGAGGTCACGGAGATTATTATTTAAGATACCTTAAATCACGGAAATGTAGACCACAACCAGCCTTACCGACATAAAAGTATGAAAAGAAATCCTGTTCATTTACCTATTGGCTGGTTCTTGCGACTGTGACTGTTGCTCGTTATGGTAACGCTGCTTGTGCTGAGGCTCGTCACCGATATAACAGGCCGGGGCGGACGCGTGCACCACGGCGTGCGCGATGGGGCTGCGGTCTCTACTTCTCTCCTGATTCTGAGTTCTCTCTGCTGTTTGGGAGAGAAGAGTAGTCTGCGTGAGGCGTGTGTGAAAAGAGATACATAGAAGCTATAATCATGTACAAAAGTATATCAGTTAATTACGTGAACGCCTTGTCTGCACATACCTTCTTTGTTTCTGTCTGCTTCGTGGTGCTCTCTCTGCCGCTGCCTCTCTCGCTCCTTCTCGCGAGCTCTCTCCCTCTCGCGTTCCTTTTCCTTGTCGCGCTCTCTCTCCCTCTCTCGCTCCTTTTCTCTTTCTCGCTCGCGCTCTTTCTCCCGCTCTCTTTCCCGGTCTCTTTCTCTTTCTCTTTCTCTCTCCCTTTCTCTCTCTAGTTCTCTTTCGCGTCTCAGTTCGAGCTCGTACTCTCGCTGCCGCATGTCCTCCTCCAGCTTCAACCTGCAAGCAGTCCTTCGCGTTAATCACTCGCTTTCTAACGAACACTAGAGCTCAATGTGAAAGAGTTTGCAACAGTGCCATAATAACTCATATACATATAAGCACCTCTACAGTGGACACGTCTATATTGACACAGGGCAGGCACCCCGCGGGGCGGCGCCACGAGCCACGTACCTCTCGTGCAGAAGCGCCGACGACGGGTGCAGCGCGGCCAGCGAGGTGGGCAGGAGGTCCGGCGGGAACCTGGCCGACAGGTAGGGCGAGCCGGCGGCGCCCGGGTACAGCCCCGACAGGCCCCCGACGCCGTAGGGGCTCAGCGGCGGTCGCAGCAGCCCGTATCGCTCCAGGTACAGGTGCTCCTCCAGTCTGCGGGCATGGCAGTGGGCGCGAAATTCAGAGGCTGCGCTGTGACTTACGGAAGGGACATCCATACAGTACATACATATATGTATAGGTATATGTATATGTACACACACACACGCACACACACACACACACACACACACACATACGCGTGTGTGTGTGTGTGTGTGTGTGTGTGTGTGTGTGTGTGTGTGTGTGTGTGTGTGTGTGTGTGTGTGTGTGTGTGTGTGTGTGTGTGTGTGTATTTATATTTATATTTATATTTATATTTATATTTATATTTATATTTATATCTATATCTAAATATAAATCTATATATATATCTATTTGTATGTATGTATCTACATATCTATATATATAAACATTAGCTAAAAAGACCGCCGTTGGTGCAAGCAAATCGCTAGACTCAACTCTCCTTTAGAGCGCACATGCTGAGGCAGGAAATGGTCAGCGTTGCAAAGGGTTAACTGCAATTCCTTGCATGACATGGCGCTGTTCAAGCATCAAGACTGAGATGCTTTTCGCAGCAGCGGGTCCCTGCCAATGCCCCCCTCAAAATGCTGAATTTAGACGAGTGACCGTCCTCTATCGCCTGACCATTTCCCTCTCCGTTCGGGCCCGCACAACGGATGCTGCCGAGTCATGCAAGCAGCGAAGGCAAGAGCCTGCTGGCTCCGCTTACCTGTACTGGTGCGCCAGGTGGTGCGGGTACAGCGACGGGTGGTAGGGCGGGTACGAGGGCGGCAGGTCGAGTGGAGGCATGGGCGGCCGCAGCGACGCCCCCGGGGTGCCCGCGGGCGGCGTCGGCTGCACGTCGGGGGCGCGGTACGGCTGGAACCCGCGCACGAGATCCTCGCTGGCGGCAGCGGACGAGCGCTCGGCCTCGCTGGTGATGCCGTGCGAGTGCGTGGGCGCGATGGTGACCACCGGGGGCGCCGACCCCCCCGACAGGCCCAGGTGGCCCGACGTGGAGCTTGGCGCCAGCGACGACACCTTCGGCGACATGCGCTGCGGCTCGCCTGGCATCGGCGCGTCCTTCTCCGCTCCTGAAAGGGGGGAAGCCGTGAGCCCTTGGCCAAGGGGAGTTGCTCTCTCTCTCTCTCTCTCTCTCTCTCTCTCTCTCTCTCTCTCTCTCTCTCTCTCTCTCTCTCTCCCCTATATCTCTCTTTCTCTCCTCTCTCTCTCTCTCTCTCCTCTCTCTCCCTCTCCTCTCTCTCTCCTTCTCCTCTCTCTCTCTCTCTCCTCTCTCTCTCTCTCTCTCTCTCTCTCTCTCTCTCTCTCTCTCTCTCCTCTCTCTCTCTCTCTCTCTCCTCTCTCTCTCTCTCTCTCTCTCTCTCTCTCTCTCTCTCTCCCTCTCTCTCTCTCTCTCTCTCTCTCTCCTCTCTCTCTCTCTCTCTCTCTCTCTCTCTCTCTCTCTCTCTCTCTCTCTCTCTCTCTCTCTCTCTCTCTCTCTCTCCTCTCCCTCTCCCTCTCCCTCTCCCTCTCCCTCTCCTCTCCCTCTCCCTCTCCCTCTCCCTCTCCCTCTCCCCCCCTCTTCTAATGTTGAAGTACTGCTCAGGTGTTCCCTCTGGCCCCTTCCTTCGTGGCACACACTTCCCACGAAGGCAGCCCAACCCGACCCTAGCATGACCCTAGCTCCTGCCGTTGCCCTGCGGCTGCAAAGACAGAACTGGAACTGTTCGTGCCGGAGGGAAGCGCCTCACGTTAGTTTCATGGACTAAATTACGTTGACGCAAGCTTGTTGTACGGAATCATTATTAAGTACAATATTTGGTTTATTCAACAGTTATTTTCTTTCTATAATAATAAAGCAAAAATGTTTATAATTGCAGTAGAAGACCTCAACGGATATTAGTTCACATATTTCAACCAACCCTAGCGTTATGTAAACGAAAACACCAAAAACACCGTATCTTAATATAAAGGATTTTCATGATAAATTTTAACACAAACATACAACAGGTACCTGCCTCCTCGCGGGCTTGCCTTGCCAGCTGGGTCTCTAGAACTTTGCCTTGACCAAGACCATTAGGTGTCCAGTGATGCTGGACACCCAATGCGGCTCCTGTTTGGCGACTTTTGACAATGAGCATTGCTGACCTCTGCTAACTCTAACACAGCAGATTACCTTCCTCAGAGGCGAATCAGTTGAAACTTCGCGCCGCCCACGGCGTTTACCTATCAGCTAACTTTGCGCTTTTACTATCAATAAAACCGCGATTTTTCAGGCGTTAGGAAGACTGACCATACTACAGGTGCCTAAACGCCGGCTAAGGCAAGCCCACTCGAGGGCACTCTACTCCGCCCGGCGCGAAACTCACATTCATGTGTAATAATAAGCAACTTTTTGTCATTACTAATATGCTGTTATCATCATCCTTTTGACCACAATGTGTACCATCGTGTGCACTGACCTGGCGGCGCCGTGGCCTGCTTGGCGAGCGAGCGGAGGGCGGCGGCGAAGGAGGACGAGGACGTGGGCGAGGGGGGGCCCGCGCCCGCGGATGTGGTGAGGGGGGCCAGGGGGGTGGCCAGGCCCAGGGGCGGCACCGTGGCCGTCGTCCTCACGCCCTTGTTGCTCAGCACGACGCCCCCGCCGCTCGTCATGCTGATGCTTGTGCTGCTGCTGTTACTGCTGGCGCTGCTGGCGCTACTCACACCTGCAGCGGCTGCCGCGGCTGCGGCGACGGCGGCTGCGGCGGCGGACCCGGGCGGCAGGAGGTGCGGGGGGATGCTCGGCGGCTTCCCGCTCACGCCTGCAAAGGAGGAGAGAGTCAGTGAGGCGCTAATTACTTCATGGGATCGTTCTTACCAAAACTCAAGCAAACTCTGCCATGCCATTCCCACAGAGGAGCGCCACCGTAGCAAAAGTGCCACCTGGCGCTGCCCAACTAGCGCCGTCGCCCGGTGGGTCGAGCGACGCGCCCAGCACACGAATGCCCCGACCGCTCGCACAACACGCCCGACGCCCGCGGCGGAGGCGAGCGGGCGCTGCGTCGGGGCAATTCGGGGCCACTGGTGCTCTGCGGGCAAGGCCAGTCGGACGGAAAGAGGATGATGGCTGTGGTGATGGCATGCATGATGGTGACGTGTGTCCCACAAATACTAGAAACAGCGCGCCGCAGAAACCGGGCATCGTGGCACCTGGCATTCATTCTCGAAAAGTTTTTCCTCTTCGCCGCTGCCCCGCCATGACCCTCCGCCGCCAAGGTCTACGGCGGCTCTGGGGCTCGGTACTGCGAGGGGCAGGGCGCGGGAGGAGCAGCCCCGCGAGGCAAGGGCGGAAATGCAATTGCCTGTGTAAATAAACCTTCACTTGAATTCAATTTTCCCTTTTCTCCCTCCATCTCACCCTTCCTCCCTCCCCCCCTCTCCCTCTCCTTCTCTCTCTCTAAAACTTTCCCCTTTCTCGTTATTAAAAAGAGAGAGAGAGAGAGTGGGAGAGAGAGAGAGAGAGAGAGAGAGAGAGAGAGAGAGAGAGAGAGAGGAGAGAGAGAGGAGAGGGAGAGGGAGAGGAGAGAGAGAGAGAGGGAAAGGGAGAGGAGAGAGGAGAGAGGAGAGGAGAGAGAGAGAGAGAGAGAGAGAGAGAGAGAGAGAGAGAGAGAGAGAGAGAGAGAGAGAGAGAGAGAGAGAGAGGAGAGAGGGAGAGAGGGAGAGGGAGAGGGAGAGGGGAGAGGGAGAGGGAGAGGGAGGGAGGGAGAGGGAGGGAGGGAGGGAGGGAGGGAGGGAGGGAGGGAGAGAGAGAGAGAGAGAAATCTGCGGATATCCCAAGCGCCTGTGTTATGGCCTCGCGTAAATTCGCCCTTCAGCAAGTAAAGAGAAGCAGCGTTGTCCCTTACGACCAAGTGGGCAAACACGGCCGTAAAACCCACACAGATTTCACTCTGCGGAGAGGAGATAAATAGATTGCTTTAGTGATACCAAACGACGCGCGTAGGGTCATTTGTATATGTTTTATGGTCCAAGAAAAAAGGCTACTGATAAAAACTCCAGGTAACATAGACCGAGGTCAAGGGGGGGGGGGGGGGTCACTCGGGCGCCGTGGAAAGCAGTTATTGAAGCGACAACCGGCGGCCCGAAGGAATTTTTC
>NC_061831.1:28540355-28542855 GCF_019202785.1 Penaeus chinensis
TATACACAAACACTCATAAGTATGCATAGATATTCATAAATTTTGCAACATACACACACGAACACATATACAAACACACACATACATATTAATGAATAAGTAATATATATAAATACATACATAACATTATTATCATTATTATGTTCCATCCTACGACAGGTCCTTTTTGGCGGCCCTTTTTCCATGGCACTATACACACCTTTTAAACTAGGTTGAGGGCCATTTCCTGAGATGTCTGCTACAAATACAAGGAAAAAAACAGTCAGGGTGATTTCCCCCCTGCTTTCCCGACACATACACACACACACGCACATATGTGTGTATACACATATATACACGCATATACATATGTACAATTTATATATATATACTGTATATATATGAATGAATAGATAAGTGTACTTATATATATAGAAAATAATAGACAGCGGGAGAAAGAAAGAGGAAGGGTATACTGCATATGTATATTTACACATGTATATATATACATGCACACACACATGTATATATGAATATATATATACACATGTATTCGTGTGTATGTGTATGCATCTCTGTGTGTGTTTATATGTATATATATCACAATCAAGCTTTATAAGACTTACTTCAGTTACTACAGTGTCGCTGAGGGCAGAGAACCGCGTGCTGGTCATCCTGCACGTGTACCGTGTGCGACCCTGTGCATGCAGCCGCCGCACCATCAGGTCACCGGTGCCTGAAATCTAAATGCAAACATTTTTAGCCTATGATATGAAACTGTGATATGGGTTATTTGCTCAAGATAGGCTACTCACTTCCAACGAAAATTTACTTTAATACATTGGAATATTGTAAAGAAATGTTGAAATTACCTGATAGCTGGCCTCGTCAGAAATATTCTCGTCGTTGAGGAACCATTCCCGAGTGACGTTGTGGCCCTGCGAGTGGCAAGGCAACGTCACGGAGTCCTCTACACGGCCCATGGCCACGGGGGAGTGTTGGTAGATGCGAGGCAGAGCGTTGACGAGGGCACCCAGGCGGCACGTGGGGCCTTCCTCTAGTGCCTCGCTTTCGTCGCCTGTTTTCGTTCCAGGGGATATACTTATTATTACTACTGTAGCGTTCGCACCTGTATCTATATTCTGTAGTAGGCATATTGTATAGGTATTGCTAATTGTGCATTAACAATGAAGTGGACTTACCAACGATAACTACAGTAAAAAGACGAGAGTAGGACTTCTGACTCCGTGGTGCCCTCACCTCCAACTTGTATGTCGCCTATGTTGGGATTTTAAAACAAAAGTGTAATGTAAAGGCAACTACATATTTCAAGTATGGTGGGATGATCCTATTTTTTATGCTAACCTGATGTTGGTCAGAGACGCAGTCCAAATAGACGACGGAGGAGATTTGCAGGACGGAGGCAGAAGTAGACGCCATCGAGGACAGATCCTCCTCCAGACCCAGCATGTTGGTTGCCTCTTCCAGAAGCTCTTGGGGCGTAGAACCTACCTCGACTTGGGCACCCTATAAACTGTTAGCAAACTCGTTATTTCTACTTTATCTCAGTATACTTAAAAAGTCTATCATATGCTGTTACTCATACATTTTTTTTAAATAGAAATCATATATACTATGAGAATGACATTGTAGGTCTAAGTTTCAGTTCTGCAACATTTATGTGTTTGCTGACCTCTCAGTGCAGTGGGACGTCGTCCTTGTACCACGTGAGGACAGAGCCTGTGGGGGCAACCATTTCACACTTGTTTCAAAAGCGACTGGTCAAAGATGTTGATCTAAAAAAGAAAAGAAAAAATTTTGTCAACAATTTAGGCGTATATTCCATATACAAATCTCGAATGCGTTCTCATACAAAAACTGACAATATTTAATCCCGTAAACAGCGATGCACTCGTATTCTCATCTAGGTGTTGCTGGAGAGCAAGATCACTGAACATCTGGTAGGTGGTACGTTTATCTAATAGTTTGATCTGACTGATACTGGGCTTGGCGTTGCTGCAGGGGCATAGCCTTGTGCTGGCCTTTGCTGCTATGTCTGCCTGGTCATTTGTGACATCCCAACATGGCTTGGTATCCAGATAAACGTTATGGTTATCTGATGTAACATGAAAAGAAGTGCCGTGATGAGATGTATATTATCATGATGACTGGATCTTTGCAAGGAATGTAGAGCTGAGAGTGAATCAGAGAAAAGGCAGATGTTAGATTGATAGAGATGAATAGCATATGTGAGAGTTGTCATTATGGCAAACAGCTTTGCCTGTAAGGTTGATGCACCATTGCTGATTCTCCTGCTATATGAATAGTTGTTGCAGGTAAATGCAGATCCTGTCTCTCTAGACTGTTGTTTGACAGAGCCATCCATAAAGATGGCAGCTGTGTCGGTGTGACACTTATTCCTGGCTCTGGTGAAATCTGTCTCTGAGCAGAGAGCCTTGGTGTATGGAAGTGTATTCAAGATAAAGGAAACTGAAAGCGGGTCCCATGGTGGATGTGGACT
>NC_061831.1:28562855-28565355 GCF_019202785.1 Penaeus chinensis
ATATACATATATACACATGTATATGTGTGTTTGTGTGTCAGTATGTGTGTGTTTGCCTATATGTATAAATATACATACAAATATTTGTATATATATACATACATATGTCTATTAATGTCCATATATGTATATATATCTATAATTATATATATTTAACTCGAAACTGACGGGGATAGCATGTACAATTTCTCACATTTCCAGCTGGTTTACCACGAGCCTGGAGGTGATCATTTTTATTTGGTAATACTTGTGTAGTATGTAATATTTCGTGATTGTGGTTGAATGAAATATTTTTACAAAGATCTACAACAGGAAAGGAATCCGGTTGAGAAATTATATCAAAATATCATTACTATATGAATTAGAAAACAAGTGTCTCTACAAGAAACATTATTTCATAGATTTGACGACTACGCCTAAACATATATATATATATATATATATATATATATATATATATATATATATGTAACATGTATTATATATATGTATATATTTATACGTGTATATACATACATTTATATATATGTATATCCACATATGTATATCATATATAAATATGTATATATTTATATGCATATATATATATATATATATATATATATATATATATATATATATATATGTATTATGTATGTGTTTGTGTTCTCTCGTTACATGAGTCCAATTTCATTGCTGATTTTCCTGTTCATTTCGAGGCTTCCTCTGCCTTTCAGACTTCAGGTCGGCACTGCAAGGCTTCAATTACCCAGTTTGTTGTAATTTTATAATTGAAGAATATTCTAAAAGTCCAAATAGTCATTTCAAGTGAAATATAGAGAGATTTGTTTGCCTTTCGAAGACATGGCATTTATCGCATATTTCGCAAGACAAAAAAGAGACATCTTGCTTCTCCTAAGATTCATCATTCCGAGGAGTCTGGGCTACCACGGTGTTCTTCTTCGCAAATACTAAACCAGGCTTTTAAGCCGCTGTTGCTTGTTTAGTAATCTTCATGGACACTTACTTGGTTGTTAGAGTCGTTTCTTCTCTATATATATTTCCCACTAGAGAGAGAGAGAGAGAGAGAGAGAGAGAGAGAGAGAGAGAGAGAGAGAGAGAGAGAGAGAGAGAGAGAGAGAGAGAGAGAGAGAGAGAGAGAGAGAGAGAGTTTGGGACTTCAGTTCCTGGGAAGGCTACATTGAGAACTGTGGCAATGACTGAATGGCGGTATTAGAAATAAGAATGTGAAAGAGCAAACAAAGTCCAGCAAGAGCAAAATCAGTGTTCTAAATCTTTCTTTAGGTTGGATCTGCCTAGAGTACACCTTCGTTGCGATTATATCATAAACCATTGACATTCTACCTGGAGATGCGCTGCGGTGTTTGCCCGAGCAGTATAAGAGAAGGAAATGACATCTCATTTTCTCCGGTGGTTATCAAGATTCCACCCAAGGTAAAAATGGACTTTCTCTCTCCAATGTCCCTAACGAGACCATACACAGAGACTCACGAATGGATCATACCAAAGACACTTCTGAGATACTGGTGCATTAACTTCAGGTCAAAGAAGCTGCGAAATGGCTGTCCTGCGTTCAGTGATTCCTTTCGCTCCATGAATCACAAGTGCCCTAGTACTTGAGGACTGTCAATAGCACGCCCCAATGCATGTCTAAAAAATCGGAAATCCGGTGATTTGCGGGTACTTAAGCTGATAACCTCCAGCCACTCCCCAGGAAGTTTTAGTCTGTGCAATAGTGGTGTAAGGCATCATTTCGTAAGATTTCACCCCAGGGGCAAGGTTCATTGCGATAAGCGTATTTATTTTTTTCTTGACTGCCCGTGTTATTGTTTAAATGTTTATATACTCGTAATATTGCTTTGGAACTGTTATATTTTACAAGTGAACATACTACAACATATATCAGTAAATAATCAGCTTACATAGTTACTGATATAAGTAGTAATCTTTAGCTAGAAAGCGTGCGATGGGACTAGGATAACCCCTACCTATAATTGGAAAAAGAGAGAAAGGGAAGGAAAGAGAGAGTCAATATTTCACAATGTTGATCTCTTGGAGGTCATGGCAGGTGATCTCTGCAAGCAAATATTGCAACTAAAAACACAGAGAAGTTAGGCAATAGCAAGAGAAGAGGAATTAAAATGTCTTAAGCATATACAACTGTGGAAACGAAGCATTTAAAAGGCTTTATCAGAATGAGAGAGCGTAACGTAGCGCTCTTGGAGTGACTTATAATGAAGGTTAAAGCGGTGGCAAATGAATACTTATTACTTTACCCTTGCTAGATGCAAGGCAATGTTAGTCAGCCGCGAGTGGAGTAACACAGCAAAGACACAGCAAGGGAGAGGTGAGGCGAGAAGACAAGGCATTTGCAGGGAGCCGCAGAGGCCTTACATTCCGCGCACGTGTCAGGAGGAGCATGACCCTCGAGGGCCGAGTGGGTGCTCGCTCTCCATGCCGCAGGACGGAATCGATAAGTGCCACGGCAACTATTTTTGTT
>NC_061831.1:28580355-28582855 GCF_019202785.1 Penaeus chinensis
TTTGTGTTGGCAAGGCAAGTAACCGTCTTCCTGGGAGCCTTGACCCCAAATGTATGTTTTATTAATCCAGTGGTCTTATGGGACATAACCTGCTTTAGTAAGCCTACCATCGAATGGATACCCTTTTTTCTGGAAAACTGTGTTGTTGTGTGAATGATAGTGAAATCTCTTAATGACAACCAATAAGTAGGAAACTTGTACAGTAAAGTAGACGGTGCTTTGGTTTACTACATATTTCATGTTTTTAATTTATTGAAATAAAACAAAACCACGATAACAAGAGAAGCACAAACGTTTGACGATAAAATAAGAAACATTGTCTAATGCTGGATTTTCATTTTTTTTCTTCACGACATAGTTTGATTTTGTACACTAACTTCACGACACAGTATGTGCATTCTATTATACCTTTTTCTGCATATATTTATATATACATATATGTGTGTGTGTGTGTGTGTGTATGTGTGTGTGTGTGTGTGTGTGTGTGTGTGTGTGTGTGTGTGTGTGTGTGTGTGTGTGTGTGTGTGTGTGTGTGTGTGTGTGTGAAAGATGAAACAGTGCAGAGCCGCATTGATATGAATAAATAACAATCCTCCCTGACCAGGACTCGAATCTCTAGCTCTCCAGGTATGATCCGGATGAACAGTACTAAACCAACCATGCCACGCGATCTACTACAAGGAGAGTGCAATTATTATCTCTCTAGCTCCATAGACATTTCCTATCTACTCATGCAAGAGTAATGATAGCGAAGTACTGGTCATTCGGGTCATACCTGGAGTGGCCGAGGTTCGAGCCCTTGTCAGGGAGGGTTGTTTTTTATCCATATCAATGCGGAACTATTCCATCTTTCACAAATTACCACCGAGTGCCCAGAGGGAGTGTGTGTAATACTTCACTTTCATTACTCTAGTATGCGAATGGAGCTACGGAGATCGTGTAAGGTCATGTGGCATGGTCATCCGGCTCATACCTGGGGGCCCAAGTCCTGAGTACTGTTATTTATTGATATGTATGTACGTATACATGCATGCGTACATGCATGTATACCAAGAGTCCTGGCATGCGGGCTCAGTACCTTACCCGATACGCATTTATTAGAGAATAGTGTCCTCCACATTTTTTTTTTTCATACATACATACATACATACATACATACATACATACATACATACATACATACATGCATATATATATATATATATATATATATATATATATATATATATTCATATACATATACACATATATCTATATCCATATTTGATGTTATGTTTTACAATAATTATTACTATTATTATTATTATTGTTATTATTATTATTATTATCATTATTTGGAAAACCCTGGTCTAATGGGCTAGTTTGATCCTTCACACGTTTAGTGTTTCTCATAACATTGTGGTTGTGTTTAGTTCCCTGTGTGTCTATAGTACAAATAATCTGAACATTAGAAACCTTTCCGTAGACAATTTTTACCGAAGTTTCTGGAACTAATGCCAGGCACGCCCGTGTTGGCTCGGGACATTCCGGGCAACCGCGCGGTGGTGCGGCATGGAGAGACGGGTATGCTCTTCTCCTGCCCCGACACTTTCGTGCAGCAGCTGAACCGCCTCCTGGACGAGCCCGCCCTCGTGGCCGCCGTCACCGCCAACGCCAAAGCCTACGTCGCCGCCCGCCACCACCCACGCGAGGAAGCCGCCACCCTCTCAATCGTCCTCCGGGAGGCCGCTGTCCGCAGGCAGAACGCCGACTGGCAGGAGGAACTTGTGTAGACCTTGGCACTGCAGGAAGCTGTGGAAATTAGACGATATTTATGTACCCCCCCCCCCTCTCTCTCTCTCTCTCTCTCTCTCTCTCTCTCTCTCTCTCTCTCTCTCTCTCTCTCTCTCTCTCTCTCTCTCTCTCGTATCATTTTTTTTTTTTTCATTTTTGTTATTATTCATTTATATTTGTGGTATTGTGTGTACTAAGCAATATGTCATGCAGAACAAAGATGTACAGTGATCATATGTAATATATATGTGATATATATTTTTAGT
The DNA here is from genome assembly GCF_019202785.1 of Penaeus chinensis. Lineage (NCBI taxonomy): Eukaryota > Metazoa > Arthropoda > Malacostraca > Decapoda > Penaeidae > Penaeus > Penaeus chinensis. The sequence continues at coordinate 28,582,395 of NC_061831.1, forward strand.
AATAAATATTTTCCGAGGACTTCTTAGTTTGTTTAGAATCACGCCAAAAAAAATATATATGACGCCAGTCATTCGGTATGTTTAATTTAGAAATAAGTATAAGAAAGGCAAATAATATATATATAATTTATATATATACATATATACATATATAAATATATGATGTATTGATGGCATGGACATTACCGCTAAGGCATCCCCTGACACAGTAAAAACAGCACTCCAAGCACAACCCCACAAAAAAAGGCTACAATTTAATGTACAGGGTCGGTCCCGCTGGTGCATAATTAGTACAGTCACTCCTCAAAATACGTAAGGTTTCTCTATTGGCAAGTAGATGGACCCCCCCAAAAAAAAAAAAAAAAAAAAAAAAAACGGAATTGTGCAACAGCTACAAGAAACGAGGCCTTACTTATTCGCCAGTGGTTCTACACATGACTTCGCGGGTAAGTATATAACCA
>NC_061831.1:28587855-28612855 GCF_019202785.1 Penaeus chinensis
TGGTTTTATCCAAAAGTTATTTTTAGAACCCACACTATAAAAGAATAGTCAGGTATAGAGGTAACTGAGAGAAGGGGTAATAATAATTTTAGTTGACATATTGAGTCATAAATCATTACACTTTTACAATAAAATAAACATACATTTACTAAAATGTCCAGGTACTCCAACCTGTCACTCTTTACACAATTGTTCTTCTCAGCTATCTTTCCTTTTCTTCATCCATTTCCTGGGCTCCCAAAGAGGTTATTTTCTTTCATTCTTGTGCACAGCACCAGGGACGAATAAATCCAAACTTCAGCAAAACCAAATAAATCAGAAAAAAAACCATTATCTTTGAATGGGTTTTAAATTCTTAATAATAATGAGAGAGACACATCGGGATGGTGCTAGGTCTGGTCGAGCTGCCCAAGCCATGAGCTAAGTCGTTCCACGAGTTTCCTCCACTCAGGATTGTCTTGCAAAGAGACAACCTAATGGGTTTCCACAGGGAAACGAGCTAGGTGCCCATATACCTTGAGTTGGGGACCCCGGATTATGCAAGAAACAGGTCCCATGCCGGTCTCATGTGTGGCCGTCGGTTGGACAAATGGTCGAAGCCCTTGGGCCTAGGGGTTTCCTGGACCAAGATTAAGATTCAGGACTTTGGGGGCCTGTTAGGGGAACCCGTTCAGTCGATCCATGCTTGCGGTGAGAACGTTGAAGTCACAGAGAGCTTCGCATACCTTTGTAGCATAGTCTATATCTCTGGGCTGTCAGACCAAGAGGTCAGTAAAGGGATTGGTCTGGCAGCAGGAGCCATGAACTCGATCAACAAGAACATTTGGAGATGTCGGTACCTATGCAGAAAGACCAAACTTGGCGATGATACTGCCAGTTTTGCTCTATGGAAGCGAAACTTGAACGCCATTTACTGCCTTCGAGTCTCGTCTTGATGCCTTTTGTAACAAGTCTCTTCGTCGGATCATGGGGGACAGTTACCAGGACCATGTGTCCAACCAACGGTTACACCGTGAGAATGGCATGAGATCAAATATATATATATATATATATATAAATTTATATATATGTATATATATAAGTATAAGTACCTATATATATATATATAAATTTATATATATGTATATATATAAGTATAAGTACCTATATATATATATATATATATATATATATATATATATATATATATTTATACACATACATACTGCCCAACCAGTATACATACATACCTATATATATAGAGATATGTATGTATACATATATACATTTATATATATGTATACATGTGTATATATGTGTACATATGCATATATATACATATATATACATACATGTGTATACATATATACACATATATATGCATATACACACATATATATGTATATATATACATATGAACACATATATACACATGTATACATATATATATAAATGTATATATGTATACATACATACTTTGTTTAGTTTAGTTTTGATTCCATTTATTACAATGGATATTCTTGGTGTGACATAGTGTCTGTATCATTTTGCTTCTAAACTATCCCCTGTGTGCAAGGAATGGCCGGGGTTACCATCCACTGGAGGCGAGGGATTCGAACGCAGGTCAGCAAGATTGCTAGACGAGAACGCTACCGCTGCACCACACAGCACTTCCCTGCTGACCTCCCCTAACGTAACTACTTCATTTGTATATAGGTATATATATAGAGAGAAATATACAAAATATATATTTATTCATATATGCATATACATACATATATATGCATAAAAACATATATTTATACATATACATACATATATATATACATAAATACATATATTTATACATATATATACATATATAGATACATTCGTATATAAAGATATATATGTATATATACATATATATACATATATATGCATATATATATACATATATGTTTTTACACATATATATGCATAAACAAATACACACACATGTGTATACATATGTATACATATATGGACATATATATATGTATATTTACATATATATGTGTATAAATATATACATACGCACACACACACACACACACACACACACACACACACACACACACACACACACACACATATATATATATATGTATGCATGTATGTATATATGATGTATATGTATATGTCTGTGTGTGTGGTGCATGTATATATATATATATATATATATATATATATATATATATATATATATATATATATATGTATATATATATGTTTAAATGTATACATATATATACATATACACACACACACATATATATGTATATATATATTATATATTATATATACATATATATATATATATATTTGTAAGTATATGTATATTTGTATTTATTTATTTACACACACACACGCACACGCATCCACACACACACATATATATACATACATACATACATATATATATATATATATATATATATATATATATATATATATATATGTATGTATGTATGTATGTATGTATCTAGACGTCCTCGATATCCTGTTGCTGAGGATGCCATCTTCACAGACGCCTTACCCCTTGGGGGGTTCGTGACAAACGGGGTCCTCATTTTCCTTGACTCTTAATTCTGAAGTTCCCGCTTCACGCCCCGCTTCACGGGTGCCTTCAATTTGGTTCCTGCTTGACTAATAACCATATAATGCTATCTACTGCAATTTCAACTCCCTGGTCTGTGGGGCGGCTGGCTCAGTAAATATCGAAGTTATCCTCCACAGAGTGTACGTTCTCTATGAAAATCGACGCACAAAGCACTTACATTTATAGCGTATTCTATTATTTTAATGAAAAATCCATTTCAATAACTGGTTTAGTTTATTTCAGTAAATTTTTGAGAATCTTTTTACCTTCCGAGTATCTCTAATGACCCTGATATGTAAATAGGGTATTATTAGAAATAACGCGTAACGCAAAAAAATGAAGAATCTGACCTTGTCAGCAGACAAAACGGAACATCCCACGACACTTTTCCTCTCTAACATTTCTTCCGCAAACTAATAAGGGTAGTAGAGATGAGGTAAAACTAAAACATTTCAGGCGCGCCAGACACATGACAAGAGAAGCTGGACCCGAGCGAAGTCAGTTGAAATTCATATCAATTTCGTCATGGCTGTGTGTACGGTGCTGTTTCGCCTTTAACATACAAAATGTTATGGCAATAACGAAATAGGACGGCGTTGGCAATTCCCGCCAACAATAACGACGAGGATTCAAACGACTTATTGACGGTTTATTGGTTAAGGTGAGAAGTTGTCGGTGCGAGATCCGGATATTCGCCCGGGCTCTATCCTGCCGGAATATACGAAGCGAAGATTTTGTTGACCAGGCGGGGGTTAGGGGAATGTGTTTTACATATAAGACTAAAAGACTGAAAGTTTTACTTCAATCATTCGCTCTTACCTCGCAACTTCCCTGATGCCCTCCCCTAACGTAACTACTTCATTTGCGAAGGAAGTGAGTGTTAAATTCGTTCGAAACACGACGAGAGCTTTCAGAAAAAAAACATAGTTTACACCCTGAAATCGGTGTGAGGCATCATTTCCAAATTCACTCAATAATTAAATCCAGTTCAAAGATGCCTGATACAACCCGATGAGCAGTACCTTGGTCCCCGCTATCGCTAATGTCCGCACCGATTGTAGGATTGTTGTTTCGATAAAGTGCTTATGAGTCTGAATGAAGCACACATGAACCCTAATCCCTTATTATTGCTTGTGTGTTTTAATTATATATTTTGTTTTATCGAATTATAATAAATTAAAACTGTCAGTAAACTTTTACTATATTATTTGTGATAGCATATCCTCACTTAGCCACACATAACCACATTGGCCGTGGATGGTAAGTCCTATATGCCACGTCCACTGTTATTCTAGCTCATTAATGGTGTTTACACAGAGTTGGCTCCACGGGTGCTAAGTCACCAGGAAGTCGATTTGAGTCCTACCTATCTCACCTGCTTACCCATATCCTTGATAGTTTATGGTAATAATGGTATCAGCCTCATGAAGCATCGCCATAATAGTGTGTTTGTGTGTAATATATATATATATATATATATATATATATATATATATGTGTGTGTGTGTGTGTGTGTGTGTGTGTGTGTGTGTGTGTGTGTGTGTGTGTATGTATGTGTATGCATATATATGTACATAAATATAGATATATGTACATATATATATCAATGCGGTATTGCATTATTCCATCTTTCATATATATACATATGTATTCATATATATGCAAATATATACATATATATGTATGTGTGTGTGTGTGTGTGTGTGTGTGTGTGTGTGTGTGTGTGTGTGTGTGTGTGTGTGTGTGTGTGTGTGTGTGTGTAGGCGCTGCAAATATCATGTGTGAAACCTGGGAAGTGGATTGGCCCGCAGACATCACGGCTGCTTTCTCCTGGCTCGCGATGGGTTCACTTGTGGTTTTCCGCGGTCTGTGCATTCGTTATGGACCTACCCTAATAGCAGAGGTATGGCCTTGTATGTGCCTTGATCATGGGTGAGGTGAAGATGAAATCCCTTCGTTAGTGACTTACCAGAAAGCTCAGTGAAGACCTCTCTTGTTCACTTTTCATTTGGGTGGGTTCTGGGGTGCTCTCCTTTAGACTTTCTTCTTTTTTATGCTACATACTGGCTTTTTCAATTCTATACATGGATTTTGGTAATTAAATCTATTGTTTAAATGAATATTCAGATACTTTATATCTTTTAATCAGAATTTCATAAACACATTCTTGGATATTTGCCTGTGAACTAATGTCCGAAGCAGCAAGGCTGCATCAGGCCTCCCGCAGGTCGAATACTGCCAGTTGCCGCTGGTACACCTCAGTGTCCTCAGTAATATCCTTTTGGGCTGATGCGCATATCATGATGGAGGGGGACTAGATCTGATAATCTGTGCTCCTTATCAAAGTTTATTTCAGATGAATCAAAGTTATTGTTCTGCGTGTATTAAATTTCACGACTCGCATCTCATATTCTCTTTATCTCTCAAAATATATCTTTTATTAATGAAACTAAATATTATACCTCGGAAGGTTGATAAGCGAGCTGTATGATCACAATCTGAAAGAATGAAAATGTGTATAAGAATTTGAATATAGATCATGTAACGAGGAACAGTAATTTTGTCATACGAACATATCATATTTTACAAAGTTCTAAAAAATGTTAACACACAACCTCCAAGAGTACGATGAGTGTACAGCCGAAAGTCTGCCTGTCGCCCGCCTACGACTCCTCGGGGATAACAGTGTCAGTCGAAGCACACTCCCTCACGCCGAGAAAAAGCTCATCCATGACTCATTCGGGCAAAGGCCTCCAAATGCAGTGTATGTGTTTTTGTGTGTTTTATATATATATATATATATATATATATATATATATATATATATATATATATTATATATATATATATAGATAGATAGATAGATAGATAGAGAGAGAGAGAGAGAGAGAGAGAGAGATAAAGAGATATTATAGAGGTATATTTATATGTGTGTAATGTATATATATACATATATATATATATATATTATATATATATATATTATATATATATATATATAGAAATAATAATGATATTAATAGAAATAATAATGATATTAATAGAAATAATAATGATATTAATAGAAATAATAATGATATTAATAGAAATAATAATGATATTAATAGAAATAATAATGATATTAATAGAAATAATAATGATATTAATAGAAATAATAATGATATTAATAGAAATAATAATGATATTAATAGAAATAATAATGATATTAATAGAAATAATAATGATATTAATAGAAATAATAATGATATTAATAGAAATAATAATGATATTAATAGAAATAATAATGATATTAATAGAAATAATAATGATATTAATAGAAATAATAATGATATTAATAGAAATAATAATGATATTAATAGAAATAATAATGATATTAATAGAAATAATAATGATATTAATAGAAATAATAATGATATTAATAGAAATAATAATGATATTAATAGAAATAATAATGATATTAATAGAAATAATAATGATATTAATAGAAATAATAATGATATTAATAGAAATAATAATGATATTAATAGAAATAATAATGATATTAATAGAAATAATAATGATATTAATAGAAATAATAATGATATTAATAGAAATAATAATGATATTAATAGAAATAATAATGATATTAATAGAAATAATAATGATATTAATAGAAATAATAATGATATTAATAGAAATAATAATGATATTAATAGAAATAATAATGATATTAATAGAAATAATAATGATATTAATAGAAATAATAATGATATTAATAGAAATAATAATGATATTAATAGAAATAATAATGATATTAATAGAAATAATAATGATATTAATAGAAATAATAATGATATTAATAGAAATAATAATGATATTAATAGAAATAATAATGATATTAATAGAAATAATAATGATATTAATAGAAATAATAATGATATTAATAGAAATAATAATGATATTAATAGAAATAATAATGATATTAATAGAAATAATAATGATATTAATAGAAATAATAATGATATTAATAGAAATAATAATGATATTAATAGAAATAATAATGATATTAATAGAAATAATAATGATATTAATAGAAATAATAATGATATTAATAGAAATAATAATGATATTAATAGAAATAATAATGATATTAATAGAAATAATAATGATATTAATAGAAATAATAATGATATTAATAGAAATAATAATGATATTAATAGAAATAATAATGATATTAATAGAAATAATAATGATATTAATAGAAATAATAATGATATTAATAGAAATAATAATGATATTAATAGAAATAATAATGATATTAATAGAAATAATAATGATATTAATAGAAATAATAATGATATTAATAGAAATAATAATGATATTAATAGAAATAATAATGATATTAATAGAAATAATAATGATATTAATAGAAATAATAATGATATTAATAGAAATAATAATGATATTAATAGAAATAATAATGATATTAATAGAAATAATAATGATATTAATAGAAATAATAATGATATTAATAGAAATAATAATGATATTAATAGAAATAATAATGATATTAATAGAAATAATAATGATATTAATAGAAATAATAATGATATTAATAGAAATAATAATGATATTAATAGAAATAATAATGATATTAATAGAAATAATAATGATATTAATAGAAATAATAATGATATTAATAGAAATAATAATGATATTAATAGAAATAATAATGATATTAATAGAAATAATAATGATATTAATAGAAATAATAATGATATTAATAGAAATAATAATGATATTAATAGAAATAATAATGATATTAATAGAAATAATAATGATATTAATAGAAATAATAATGATATTAATAGAAATAATAATGATATTAATAGAAATAATAATGATATTAATAGAAATAATAATGATATTAATAGAAATAATAATGATATTAATAGAAATAATAATGATATTAATAGAAATAATAATGATATTAATAGAAATAATAATGATATTAATAGAAATAATAATGATATTAATAGAAATAATAATGATATTAATAGAAATAATAATGATATTAATAGAAATAATAATGATATTAATAGAAATAATAATGATATTAATAGAAATAATAATGATATTAATAGAAATAATAATGATATTAATAGAAATAATAATGATATTAATAGAAATAATAATGATATTAATAGAAATAATAATGATATTAATAGAAATAATAATGATATTAATAGAAATAATAATGATATTAATAGAAATAATAATGATATTAATAGAAATAATAATGATATTAATAGAAATAATAATGATATTAATAGAAATAATAATGATATTAATAGAAATAATAATGATATTAATAGAAATAATAATGATATTAATAGAAATAATAATGATATTAATAGAAATAATAATGATATTAATAGAAATAATAATGATATTAATAGAAATAATAATGATATTAATAGAAATAATAATGATATTAATAGAAATAATAATGATATTAATAGAAATAATAATGATATTAATAGAAATAATAATGATATTAATAGAAATAATAATGATATTAATAGAAATAATAATGATATTAATAGAAATAATAATGATATTAATAGAAATAATAATGATATTAATAGAAATAATAATGATATTAATAGAAATAATAATGATATTAATAGAAATAATAATGATATTAATAGAAATAATAATGATATTAATAGAAATAATAATGATATTAATAGAAATAATAATGATATTAATAGAAATAATAATGATATTAATAGAAATAATAATGATATTAATAGAAATAATAATGATATTAATAGAAATAATAATGATATTAATAGAAATAATAATGATATTAATAGAAATAATAATGATATTAATAGAAATAATAATGATATTAATAGAAATAATAATGATATTAATAGAAATAATAATGATATTAATAGAAATAATAATGATATTAATAGAAATAATAATGATATTAATAGAAATAATAATGATATTAATAGAAATAATAATGATATTAATAGAAATAATAATGATATTAATAGAAATAATAATGATATTAATAGAAATAATAATGATATTAATAGAAATAATAATGATATTAATAGAAATAATAATGATATTAATAGAAATAATAATGATATTAATAGAAATAATAATGATATTAATAGAAATAATAATGATATTAATAGAAATAATAATGATATTAATAGAAATAATAATGATATTAATAGAAATAATAATGATATTAATAGAAATAATAATGATATTAATAGAAATAATAATGATATTAATAGAAATAATAATGATATTAATAGAAATAATAATGATATTAATAGAAATAATAATGATATTAATAGAAATAATAATGATATTAATAGAAATAAAAATGATATTAATAGAAATAATAATGATATTAATAGAAATAATAATGATATTAATAGAAATAATAATGATATTAATAGAAATAATAATGATATTAATAGAAATAATAATGATGGTACTGATAAAAAATTAAATACTAATCATATTGTGAGAGTACGCGGCTCTGTAGCCCAGGGGGATGCCTTGCGCAATTTAAGGATGGTTAACTATTCCCCCTGAAAGACCTAGAACCCCATGAGAGTGGTAGCGGGCAAAGGAGGGGTCCTAAGAACACGTGAGCATCGTATCATTTCAGAGGGCTCTCAAAAACAAAAACAAAAATATATATATATATACATATATAGAGAAAATCTCAATTAAGTCAATAAACAAGTGATCGAAAATTAATATAAGATAAAATTAGGTAGAAAATGAAATATGAAAATTAGAATTACCTCTTCTGATTATCATTATATATATTAAGTGAACACAACTCCTATTAGCCAAAATAAGGGAACTGTCAGGACACGTAACTTTTCCTCTCCCTGAAGTATCGGGCGGGCTCCGTTGTTCGCAGGAGCCGGCTGGAATTCAGTCATAAATGAATAGGGTAAGGAGAGACAGAATCCTTCTTCGACCAAGTGTGGGCACCGACTGTTTATTTTTGCGCCAAGCAGGGTTACACTCATGCCGTGACGTCACGGCCATACATCTTTTCAATCATAAAAACGCGTAAGTTAAAATAATATGACATAAAATAACAATAAAAATACGCGTCCTCATTAAAACAGAAATAAAGTAAATTATATTACCGAACATAAAATATACTGAATGGCAAGTAAAACAAAATAAAACCAAAGAAAACTAAACCCAAACGGGTATAGCTAAAAGAAATCTAAATCCCCAAAAACCGTGAGTAAAGATTTAAATGTTTGCGTGAAAGTGTATCAACAATGCGGCGGCGGCGGCTGACACACTCAAAGGTGACTCCCCGGGTGCGGGAAAGCGAACGGATCGCGGGATGCCCGCCGAAAGGCTGCGGTGACGAGCGCCACTCTTACAATATAAAAATAATAATAATAAAAAAAGAAAAGTAATAATAATAATAATGATGATAATAATAACTGTGGACACCCCTTCGCTGTGCTCCACGCTAAACCTTATGCCTAGTCATCCTATAGATTGCACAATTGTGGAATGTCAGAATTCTAGGACACATTTTGTGCCGTCAAAATTCTGGAATTCACAAGTGTGCTTTCCGCTCGTGTGCGATCACCATGCGCGTTGCACAGTTACTTCCAAATTCAAATTATGTAAATAATGTACCATAAAAGTATATTTTCTTAGATATTAAATAATTATGAATTTCGTAATCTTAATTCAAACTTAAAATTTGCTTGTTTTTCCTCTTGCAAAGTATTCAGGCAGTTTTTTTTTTTTTTTTTTTCTTTATCAACATTGCTTCCCTCTGAAATTTGACATCAAATGTTGGCGATTGGCGCCTGTATGTTGTATAGTTGTACTCCAATTGTTAAGGTAAGAGAATGTTTCACGTAGTAATGCGGTAACCCCCTATCATAAGGTCACGAAATTCAGATTAAGCATACTTAAAACGAACATGAAATTAAAAAAATGTAGTTACATAAGTAGCTTTATATTATTTTGCGATTATCCCGACTCGCTGAACGATAAGTTTCACAAAGCTTTGTGCATTTAAAATATACTGTTTACTACATTCAATTTCTGTTGCCAATTTATATTGTATTACAATCAAATATTCTACTTTTCGGGCGAAAGTCGTCATGCACCGTGGAATTAAGCAACTGCGCCATGAAGTTAAATGAATGTTATAACCACTGACAAGACTAGTGTAGCATGTTTACTATAGAAACTTAATTCAGTCTTTAGAATTATTCTTTGCCATCTACAAAACCTGCGGTCGACCTCATGGATCCTTTCGAGGCGACGGCACAGAGCGAAATTCTGTCGCGATTCAGGGTGACGAAGGAGGCTGCACACGATCATCTGCAGAAGATTTGTGAGGTTTTCAACCTCCTTCCCCCCCCCACACTATACCCACTACCTACCCCCCCCCCCCTTCCTTGCTCCAATCCTTCTATCCCTCTCGTCCCCTTATCCGCACCCTCTTCCTGTCCCCTCGCTTTTTCTCTTCTCTCTCTACTTCCACGGTAGCTTCTCCCTCTTTTTCTCGTTGTCTTTGCTTGTTCTACCTTTTATCTTTATCCCTACTCTATCCTGCCTCCATCCTATCCCTATCCTGCCCTGTATCTTGCCGCATTTCCCCCTCGTACCCCTCTTATTCGCACCCTCTTCTTGTTCCTTCGCTTTTTCACTTCCTTCTGCTTCTACGTTAATTTCCCACTTTTCCATTCCTTTTTCCCGTTTACCCTACCTTCTACCTTTAATCCTATCTTCCCCTGCTCCCATCCTATTCCTATCCTACCCAGCATCCTGCCGAAATCCACAGGGCGAGTCGAGCACAGCCGGACCACTTCCCTCTGCCAGCCTCCTTTTTACGCATTTTATATCTGTTCCACGCTGGCTCTTATTTTTACATATGTTTTGCTTGTATTTACATCCTTTTTGTATTCTTTTAAATAAACTTTGAGATCCTTGATTATCCGTACATGGTTTACAAAGATATTGATGATGTGCGGATAACAGATGTCCACATCTGCTGCGACTGCATCTTTTTCTTCACGTTTTTTATTATCACAAGTATTTTAAGCTCCGCTTTACTTTTGTATGGTTTCTTTTTACTTATTTATCCTTTTAATTTCTCTTTTACGGCGAGAGTAAGTTACATATTTTAAGATTTTTATTCATGAATCGCAGCAGATTCTTTTACGTCTTTCTTACCATAATTATAATTCTTTAACGATTTCTTTTTATGTTAAATTGTTTTTGTGATTGGTTTTTATCTTTTGTACATTTTCTTTTATTTATAACCATCCTTATTTATTGTTTATGCTATTGTTTGTGCTACGCCGACGTCCGCGGGAGTTAATGTAACCCCCACGTTCACGTTTAATAAAGGAAGTTGATACTCTGACTGTGCTTTGACTACCCTTTGGATTTACCTGTCTGGATTTTACACCGTGGATGCCGAAACAAGGTTGTACTGCCCCTTTTACTTGCCCAGGTGTATTTAGGTTGGACGTGCCATTTTACTATTTTACATTCACTGTGAACCATGTGTGCTACTTCGACTTTTACTTTTTACTTTCTCTGAATTTTACTTACTTTAATCTTGTCCTTTTACTGTTTACTCTTATTCATGCTCATACCTTTTACTGTCTTTTACTTGAGCTTTTACTTCCCTCATTTTACCTTTTACTCGTTGTATCTTAGATGTTAGTTCTTGTTATTGTTTTTAAGCCCTTCTGGCGTATTTTTATTCAGTCATAAGCCCCTCTGGCAATTGTCTTTTACTTATTAGTTTGTTTTACTTTGGTGCCTTCTGCACGGTTCTTTTTGTTCATTTTAGATTTTGCATGTTTTTGTGTTGCTTCTTCATATTGGTCACGCTCCTGGTAGGCCTGCATCTCCGGGGATAATTGGCTTGTGAGGTCGTGTGGGTTCTGAGCCTTCAGCCTGGTCCCCTCACCCCCTTTTTCGAGGAACGAACGGGGCCCCATCATTTTCCTTGGCCCCTAAGCCTGAAGCTTCCCGCCTCACGGGTGGCCTCTTTTGGGTTCCTCTCTCATATAACCTTACAGATTCTACCCCCCTTACCTCAAACTCTCAATGATCGGCCTATATTTTTTCATATTTCAATTTGATTTAATAAGTAATAACTTATAGACCACTATTATACACTAGTATTGCCAAATCAAACCTATTTTATCCCAACCTATCCCAACCGAACTCTACGTAACCGGTTCCCTATTTAAGAATACGTTTGCGGCGACTGTCTGTCTAGAAGAAAAGTTTTCTGATTAGGTGCTTAATCGATAGTTATCAATATAATTCAGTTTCGTGAATCCTGTTAAACCGAAAACTGACCATTATTTCGTCCAAAAGGTATTTCTGTACCCCTTACCTGCAAGTGCCCATCACCTTGAGGTATATGGCCATTGGTAACCACCAGCTGACAGTTCCAGACTGCTACAACGTTTCACAGTTGTTATGTAAGCAGATGTAGCAGTCGTGTGACAGAGCCACAACATCATCAAGATGCCTGGAACAAATGAAACACTCAGAGCGATGGGGGATTTCATGGCAATTGCTGGAATGCCCGCTGTTGCTGGCTGCAGTGACTGTACCCACATAACCATCAAAAAGCCACCTGGGGACCGATCTGAAATATTCTGAAACAGGAAAGGAGTATTTTCCTTAAATATACACGCAGTTTGTGGGCCACAACTAGTTTTTGATAGTGTTGCTAGATGGCCAGGTAGCGTTCACGACAGCAATATTTTCGATAAGAGCCGCCTGTTGTAGAGCAACGCTACAACAGTTCCCACACTACCACCAGACACTGCATCGAACAGGCTTTCGGTGTCCTCAAGAGATTTGGTTGTTTGCGCAAGAAAATGCAAACAAGTCTGGAAAACACAAAGTTACTCTCGTCGCTGCAGCCACAACCTCTGGAACCTGCCACTCAGCCCTGTGATGCTCGTTTTCCTCTCCCACACACTGACTTGAAACCCAGCATCAGGAGTTGTCCTCGCGATAAATGGAGGGAACAATGGAGGCATACCTCTGGAAACAAACTGCGAGAGATTACAGATGACCTTGGCAGTTGAGTGACCAGCATCCATCCCAACCGACAAGTAGAAGTTATATTAACAAGACTAAGAATCATGCACACAAGAGTGACTCATGGGCTGATGATGGCTAAAAGTGAAGCCAAGTGAGGAATGCCAAGAGCCATTAACGGTCGCACATGTAGTGGAAAGATGTGCAACATTCTCAGACCAAAGACGTATATACTTGTCTCCCCCATATACACTGATGTATTGGGAGAGGATTGTGGCATAGAAGGCCTTATTAGTTTCCTTAGGGAGACTAATATTTTCAATAAAATTCAATTATGCATAATGTTTATGCAATGATTTTAGACATTGAGAGCATAATGCTTTATGTTTTGATTTTTTAATATAATATCTATTGTTATTTATTGTTATTTATGACGTTTTAAACATTTTAATATTTCAATCTAACAAGGTATTCGCCGCTAATGACCTTAGCTGTTGACGCGGCAGATAATTTTAAATAATCAATCAATCAAACCGCTGCAGATCCTTGAGAAAAATGAATCCGGCAAGTTCATTAAAGCCTTCGTCAACATGGGGAACCAAAGTGATGACGTAGATGGTGGGACCCTCTCAGAGTTTGTGTCGCATGTGAGCCCAACGATCCTGGTTCCTAAGAACATTTTGGCAAAAGATTTCATCAGGTCTGATCTAGATCGCCCCTGATTGTATTAATGTTGGTTACTGGCGGGGGTGCCCACCCCTGAAAATTAATCTATAGTTATCAATATACTTCAGTTTCGTGAATCCTGTTATACCGAAAACTGACCATTATGTCATCCAACATTAAGCCTCCTCAATTCCTGGTGGTTTTGGAATTTTACCTGACAAAGGAAATGTAGATCATCACACGAGTATCATTTCGATTGCTCTCATGGCCACACCCACCCCGGGATACCTGCTAGTGGTCTGGTTGCATGTTAAGGAATGTACATGGGATCATAGGATATACATAGAAAATAGTTACCGTTCCAGCTACCCGGACTCCCCTGGGCTCCGTGTCTAACAGGTGCGTTCATGGCAATCAGTGCATAAATTAAGTGTTAAAAACCAAGGAAACGAGGGGATGGTCCCACTTTCACAAAGCCTGAGCGAGCGAAAGAGAAAGACACGCATGCAGGCACGCACATACACACACGGTTAGATAGATAGATGGATAGAAAGAGAGAGAGAGAGAGAGAGAGAGAGAGAGAGAGAGAGAGAGAGAGAGAGAGAGAGAGAGAGAGAGAGAGAGAGAGAGAGAGAGAGAGAAGGAACGAGAGAGAGAGAGAAGCTGGATGTTGATAGCACAAAAAATGTTATTTTCTTAATAATTGAATCCGCACATCATTATCGCCTAAGTTAATCAGTGACAGCAATACAATATTATTATTATTCTCGTTGTCTTTGTTATTGTTATTACTATTGTTGTCAAGATTATTAGTACTATTGTTGTTGTTATTGTCAGCATCATTATTTTCAACCCTTTCATTGTGAAAATTATGATAAAAGTAACGAAAATAGTTATCACTTGTATCGTTGTTATTATCATGATTTCCATAATAACCATTTTGGTCATTTTCATTATTTTTACTACCATTATAATTCTCATTGCTTTCATTATAAGCATCTCCATCACTTTTACGATTACTAATAATTGATAGCACCATCATCATCATTACAACATTATCAACATCAACGTTTTTATTGTCACTATAATATTAATGTTACAGTCATTAGTATCATCATCGCTACTGCTGTTATCCTTATCATGGTAACAGAATCATCATTATTACTTCTTCATAATAAATACCATTACTGCTGCTACTGCAGTGATCCGGCAGATCCACCAAGATCGCTGGCATGATGTTTTGCTCAACAAATCCTTTAATTATAAGACATAGTTGGAGGAGATAGTTGGATGGAGGCTCACAGAAAACAAAATAAGCCATACAATATTTATTAAGAGAAAGTTGAACAAAACGGTGGCTAAAACTGAGACCAAAGACTAAAAACTAAACAAAACTAGTTGGGATTAAAACCGAACTCTACAGCAAGTAAAACACACCAAAAACCTAAACAGGGAACTATATTTAATACTTAAATTGATTATAGTTAATAAAACACAAGCAGAATATAAGATAATGCAGATCAAACTGAACCAAACCGCAAATAATACAGGTGAAAGGCTTAAAGGTAAAACAGAACTTATCGTGAGCAAAAATAAAATAAGATGTAATTAGTAAAACATGCAGGAACCTTAAAGTGCAAGTGAACTGAAATGAGCAAAAACAAAAGTGAATATGAATAATAAAACACGGGAGGAGACTGAAAACTGAAACAGATCTTACACGAAATAAAAGAACATGGAAGAGAACAAAAGACTACGACAAATGAAATAAAAGAACATGGAAGAGAACAAAAGACTACGACAAATGAAATAAAAGAACATGGAAGAGAACAAAAGACTACGACAAATGAAATAAAAGAACATGGAAGAGAACAAAAGACTACGACAAATGAAATAAAAGAACATGGAAGAGAACAAAAGACTACGACAAATTAAATAAAAGAACATGGAAGAGAACAAAAGACTACGACAAATGAAATAAAAGAACATGGAAGAGAACAAAAGACTGCGACAAATGAAATAAAAGAACATGGAAGAGAACAAAAGACTACGACAAATGAAATAAAAGAACATAAAAACTACGACGGTCCAGCAAAAGAAAGTTCAAAATGACAAAAGAGGTTTAATTCATAATAAACACAATCTGTAAATTCTTTAAAATGTTTTGGTTCGCAGGACATTACAATATTCAAATAAAAAATATTGAAATAAAAGCAGAAAATTCAAGAAATCATATAAACGTCAAAACGAAACGAAAATAGAAAACGGGAGTATGTAAAATGCAAATCAAAAGAGCAAATAAGAACTATCAAACAAAACAAAAGAAAGGACTAGATTACGTTTGTTTAAAATGGTAGCCACTAAAATATTTCAAAACAAAAGAAAAAAAGATCCTTAAAACAATATATCAAACAAGCTTGAAATCTCGGGGACGCTACCAATTTTGGGGGCAACCTCCTAACACTGAGCACCACTTTAAATCACGTATTTATGACTGGTATAACGATTACACAGTAATGAGTGTTGATACGGACATTACGAAAGTGGTCACTGATTACTAAAACGCCAGGGTCTGTCCAAAGAAAACCTTCACAACGTTCCTACGTGGGTCGGTGACCCTACACTATTATGGGAACAAAAGCGAGTTCAGGAGCTTTTTGATATCTACAAGCAGGGCAATACCCGTGACAACCTTATTCAGTTTCGTAACGCTAACAAAAATCTACGGGAATTAAAAAAAATATTTCAGAAATGAACACTTTCGTCACATTGCTCAGGTACCAGGCAACCCACTTTTACATCTGTATAGACTCAGCCTATCACAAGGAATCCTCCCAAGCTCCTGGACTAAAAGCTTAATCATTCCTATACCCAAACCCAATACTGATAAATACAGACCCATTTCCTTGACCTCCTGTCTGTGCAAAGTACTTGAGAGAATAATTCTGAACAGGCTCATGTATCGCATAAATGCTAAGTTATCCTCCAGACTGTATGGATTTCTCCCAGGGCGTAGCAGTCAGCACTGTTTTGCAGAGTACTTAACAAACTCAAATCCAGGCATGCAAACCGTATTTCTTGATCTTAAATCTGCTTTTGATATTGCAAACAGGGAAATTATCCTTGAGCAACTAGCTAGCTTTGGTATTCAAGGAAAACTGTTAACATGGATTCAAATGTATCTGTCGAATCGATCGGCTCAGGTTCTCTTCAGGGGCATTAAAAGTACTCATACAAAAGTATATGAACTCGGCACACCTCAGGGAGGCGTACTTAGTCCCATGCTATTTAATATCCTAATGCATAGATTACTGGGCGATATACCACTTGCAGGCAATGACTCCATTATTTGCTATGCCGATGACATTTGTATGAAATCCTCATCCGAGGAGAGAATGCAAGAGATTCTAGATATACTTTCTGCAAGGGCTACTGAGTGTGGCTTGATAATTTCATCTGAAAAAACAAAGGCACTTAACCCACAGACAATCCCTCTGCCAAGGTTTCATACAGATGGCGTTGAGCTAGATCTCTGCCATCAATGCAAATACCTTGGGGTGATTGTTAATGATTCAGAGTTCATTAGAAACCTGAAGAAAAGGCTATGGGAGCGGCTGAAGCCACTTAAGACACTTGTCGGCAAAG
The DNA here is from genome assembly GCF_019202785.1 of Penaeus chinensis. Lineage (NCBI taxonomy): Eukaryota > Metazoa > Arthropoda > Malacostraca > Decapoda > Penaeidae > Penaeus > Penaeus chinensis. The sequence goes on from NC_061831.1 coordinate 28,605,854, forward strand.
ACCATGGTATTAATGTCAATATTGCGAGAATCTTTTACTTGTCATACATAAGGTCGGTCATAGATTACCATGCGTTGCACCTAGTATTGTTCAAGGAATCAGAGTTGACTAGTCTAGAAAGTGTCCAAAATGAAGCCATGAGGATCATTCTTGGTGCCCCTAGAACAACAAGGATTGTGAATATGAGAACGGAACTTAATTTGCCTTCTGTTTATGAAAGAATATTATACATAAATATCACATTTAGTGTCAAATCAATTAGAGAACCCCTCCATTGTACAGAGTTCCAAAGACAACTAAAACACAGAATAGAAGAGCTAACTTTGAATAACAACACCGATTCATACTCAAATCCATGGTTCCAAGTGACGTGTAAACACTTAGCTCAGCTGAACATTCCCATAACTAAGACCCTACATGGACGTTCTGTACCACCGTGGAAAATGTCGGACCTAAGTGTATATTATACGACTGCCCCCAAAAAAGACAGTGCCCCCCCTGCTATACTTAAACAGTATGCACTTGCAAGTATAAATGAGCATCTAGACACTCTTTCCAATGTATATGAATGCTACACTGACGGATCCTTGCAGTCTGGGTGCAGAGCAGGATGCGCTTTTGTTGTATATAAAAACAATATTTTGCAGCACCAGGATTGTAGGAGGGTTCATGACTGGGCTAGCACTATGCAAACCGAGTAGGCAGGAATACTCATGGCCACCGAATTTCTATTGAATCAAGGCTCAGGGGTCATTTTCTGCGATTCACAGGCTCTGAACACTCTAGACAAAGGTGCGGGAAATATTGCAAATGACATCAGGATAAACGTGTATCGTGCAAAAGAACGAGGCCATAATATACGTTTTGTGTGGATTCCATCGCATGTTGGAATCCCTAGGCATGATCATGCTGATCGCCTAGCAAAGTCAGCATGTGACAAACAAAGTGTGGACATAGATCTTGGGATACCTCTTTCTAGGATTTTCTACATCATTAAAGCCTCCTTCAGAGAGGCCTTGACTGAGTTGATTAATTCTCAGCGCCCTGAAAGCTGTAGCATAAAGCACTATGACCGGTTTAGGCAAGATTCCTTCATCTATGGTTTATATAAAACAAGAACAAGACAGTGTGATGTTGTGACTGCAAGAATCAGGCTTGGGTATAGATTGTATTGGCAGGTCAGTACAGTTTGTAATGTCGAAGAAACTAAGTGTAAACTGTGTAATGAAGAATAAGCGAACACTTGTACATTATATCTCAGAGTGCCATGTGATACAGCCTTTCAGGCCACCTAGCATGAGGTACGGAGAACTATGTAACTACTTCATATCATCTGATACCCTAGAACAGAACTACTCAACTACTATGAGTAAAGGTCCAGTTAGACAAGTATATGCAGAAGTCTGGATAAATATTTTACATGCAATCATGAAAATAAAACCACCAATCTGAGTATCCCATTGTGTTCCTATATGATTTTTATTGATTTCGTATTCACTACAGGATACTACTGATAGGAGGCCAAAAATTACATCAGACCCGTCAAAAACGACAGAATTCACGCCAAAATTCGCCCGAGCCTCGCTCGCCTTAAACAACGCCTTCAAGCTGATTTGTATAATTTCTGTTATTAGACCCCTAACTTACCCTACAGTCAAGAATCCATCGCTATGACCTTCAGTCTATTTAATTATACTTTTCTCCTGGCGTCGAGGTCCCGCTACAACACTCAAAAGGTCCGGATTCGGACCGCGGGCCGCCAGTTGAGTAGCCCTGCCCTAGAAGATATACTTATGTTGTATCCTAAATTTGGAATGTAGTATCACATAATCGAATATAAAATGTATTAATGCTTTCCCACGCCCAAGCTATATGCCGGCGTGGCAGATGAGTGGATAAAGGACTGTGCAATTGTTCCTTTCCTTAAACTGATAAAAGTACTCATAGCAATGTTATAGGCTAAAATTCAAATGTAACACTATGTAATGTTATGGCCATGCATTAAATGTACCACAGCTTGCCCACGCCTGTGCAGTTAGCCAGGGTGGTAAATAAAGGACTAACTTTCAACAGTTCAAAGCCTAGTAACACCAAGGCAGGACGTCACCAGGATTCCTCCTGTGTTTTGGACGATTTTACGGGGATAAACCCCCTCACCTGGGTTGTCCTTATACCCAAACTGTGTGTGGTGAGTGTGTATACTCTCCAAATTGTGTCAGATACTATGGTCAAGGCATCTAGAAAAGACAGTGTTTAGTAAAAGTTACGAATACTGAGTGTAGTGCCAGGGTAACAGGGTGCTGTAGGGACGATCGTTGACGAGCCCTGGTGAGTGTATGTGTGACAGCACTTGACCTGGCGCTCGCACCCTCCCCGTGCCCGACCGCAGGGAATTAATAACCATAGAAGTGGACGACCTCCTCCTCGCTCTCCTCGTTGTCCCATCATAGAGGGGGAGGGGGACGTGCTCGGGGCCCCCGCATTGTGTCATGAATCACAGTTTTCACCGTGACCACGACGGAGAAGTGTTCTCATACTCCCTCTCACTTTAACACGCTTGCCATTCAGGAAAGCCTGATCCAGAAGGGAATCTGAGGAAAGCTCTTGGCTTGGATAGGTGACTACTTCAGGAACAGGACTGCCAATGTCAAATTCCAGGGTCACCTATCGCAGCACATGCCGCTCGAAAATGGAACGCCACAGGGTGGGTTTCTAAGTCCAGCCCTTTTTAACACTTTAATGTCCTGCATCCTCAACATAAACCTCCCAGTGGGGTGCAAGATCATCTATCACCTCCACTGGACCACCCAGCCAGAATAAAGCCCAGCGTTGTCTGGACCTCGTGTCCGGGAGTGTTGTAGGACAGGACTAAAGATCTCTACAGCCAAATCCAAAGCCATGGCTCTGAGACAGAGAGTTTGAGGCACAAGACGGACAATCCAGGGAGTGGAATTGGAATGGGTCCAGGACTTCCTATACCTTGGGGTAAGGATAGACCGGACCCTCTCCTTCCAGAAGGAGGTCCAGTACCTGGTTGACCGAACCAAAGCAAGACTGTCTGTCATGAGAGCAATGACTGGGAGACGCATAGGGGCCAGACACAAAATACTAAGATCATTCTATGTACATGCTGTCTGGCCTGTTGTGGACTATGCCTCAGTCGCTCTAATTGCCGCCAAGAAAAAATACACAGACAAATTAGAGACAGTCCAAAATGAAGCCGCCAGGATCATTCTGGGTGCCCCGAGGTGGACGAAGGTCCTCAACCTCCTGATGGAGGCAAACCTTCTCCCCCTGGACTCGCGAATCGATCTAATGGCAACACAATTCCTGTCAAAGGTCATCCAGGCTCCCAGGAACACAAGCCTAAGACAAAGATTAGTCAGACACCTCAAACAAGACAATGAGCTTTTTGCAAACAACTCCTGGCCGTCTCACACAGCCAGGGTGTTGATACGCCATCAGCTCAAAGAACAGCTTCTTGCTAAGGGCATGGACTCCCCCCCCCCCCTGACTTTGCCGAGGCCCCGCCGTGGGCACAGAGCTTGATAGAGTTCAACATAATGAGCCTATCAATGAAAAAGAGACTATACCCCACGCCTAGCCTAAAGGCAGAAGCCAAGGGGGTCATTGCAGCCGTCACTAATCCGGGTAGGAGAACATACTTCACGGATGGATCGGTTGATCCCTAGAGCCACACTGCAGGCGCCGGCATTGCAGCAAGGGACGCCATGCAATCCATAAGGGTAATAGACAACGCCTCCTCGCTACAGGCAGAGGCAGTTGCAATCATGGGAGCCCTAGCCCAGGCCAGCCATTGACTGTCTTCAGCACAGCTCACCCACTGACAACATCTACCTATTGACCACGATTCTCACAATGGCACAGAGAATTATTGCTCAGGGTAGAAGAATTATCATCAACTGGGTCCCAAGCCACATCGGCATCAGAGGGAACGAGCTTGCTGACAGACTAGCCGTCGCTGGCAGGGGTATGCCCCCAAATCCCATGACGATAAAACCAAGCCGTAAATTACTTAAAGAGAAGAGTGCCTTGGTCGGTCGTACCTTCCTACAGCAGCTCCACAGAAAGGAAACGAGGACCTCCCCTCGGCCAGCTGGTACTCAGATGCCACAGGCTATGAACCACTAGCACTCTTTGAAGTAATCAACAGAGGTACCGAAGTCATTCTTCACAGAATGCGCCTAGGTTACCACTGTGCATGGCAGATTATCACAACAATTGAACGCGAAGAAAGGTGCTGCATGCACTGCGGCGAGCCGAACGCCACACTAGTCCACTACTTAGAAAATTGTAACCATATATAATTCCTGAGACAGGGACCGCCCACAACAGCCGCCGTGCTGGTAAAGAGGCTGTGCGATATGCTTACACCATGGCGGCAGGAGCGCCTGCTGGCAATCCCGCCGCCACGGTAAGCACCGAGTGTCAGACAACTAAATGAAACAGCCGTAAAAAGCTAACACAGGCCGGGCCATATTTAGAAGGCCCGGGCGAAGCTAGAACTTCGCAAATCATAAAGAAGAAGAAGTGAGATCACCAATCCCCGATCCTCCAGCAGAGCAAGACCACAGCAGCAACACCCAAAGACTGCCCAGTCCTTAGCCGACTGGGGAGCCTACCGGCTCCCCCCGTAGATCTACAACTTCAGCCTTCATCACCCAGCCATACTGTGGGCACTTACACCCACAGAGATAAGACACCAGACAAGATAGTAGTTGCCCCCCATAACCATCTACTATAGAACCACTCCTATACGAACACAGGAATGACAGGCCTATTGTGCAATATCAGCATTTACATATTCGAACAGCCCCTGGGTTTTTCTCTCCGTACAATGTATATGCAAGGTGTAGAAAATTTCAAACTGACTCACTGCCCAACTTTCAGAATCACGGCACATTATGCATGGGGGATTTTAATGCTAGACATTATACATTTGAAGACAGTCAATGCAATGAAAATACCGAAGAGTTCCGAAATTTTGTGAACAATAGATCTATGACCGTATATGATAGACAGGGAAACTCACGTGGCAGGGGGCAGGCTAGATTATGTAATAGGAAGGGATCTGGTGCATGGAAACGTCAGAAGCATGCTTGCAACAGAGCTAATCAGTGACCCCTTTGTAATAGTAACGAGATAAGCTGTTGATAATAGTCTATTTGCAAAAACAAATAGGCTTAAAATTGATATTCCTCTTTACCTTGAGCACCACTTTAAATCACGTATTTATGACTGGTATAACGATCACACAGTAACGAGTATTGATAAATTTTCCATGGACATGACGAAAGTGGTCACTGATTACTACAACACCTGGGTCTGTCCAAAAAAAACCTTAAAGAGCAACAATTTACAACGCCTAAAACAACCTAAGTGGGTCAGTGACACTATTAAGGGAACAAAAGCGAGTTCAGGAGCTTTTTGATATCTACAAGCAGGGCAATACACGCGACAATCTTATTCAGTTTCTTAAGGCTAACAAAAATCTACAGGAATTAAAAACTCATTTCAGAAAAGAACACTTTGAACAGTTCCTACAAAGCATTAACAATAACACCTCATTGTCTGAGGTCTGGAAAAAAAAAATAATCGACTCTCAGGCAAACCAACTATCCCCCGCAATTCCATACTCCTCTTGCACAAGCAGACATGCTCCTTAGTCAATGGGCTGGAGCGTCCAAATTGAGCTCACTTCCCACAAATATTCAGAACCACCTTAGTCAGTCTAAAATTGCACGTAAATTTGCCACTGAGATTGTATGTTCTGAGACCGACCCCTCAGACTTTGCTGAAATTACTGAGTGGGAACTGAACAATGCACTGTTCAAAGGAAAAGCGTATGCAAAGTTCTAGAAAGGATAATTTTGAACAGACTCAGGTACAGGTTGCAAGGTAAATTATCTCACAGACTGTACGGATTTATATTGGGACGTAGCACACAACATTGCTTTGCAGAGTACTACTCAAACTTTAATCCAGGGAAGCACACTGTTTTTCTTGACCTTAAGTCAGCTTTTGACATTGCAAACAGAGAAATCCTAGAACAATTAGTAAGCTTTGGCATCCGGGGTAAATTATTGAGCTGGATTAGAATGTATCTTTCGAACAGACCTGCAAGTGTCTTGTTCAGGGGAGTGAGAAGTTCCACTTCACAATCTTTTGAACTTGGGACGCCACAGGGAGGAGTTCTCAGCCCTATGTTGCTCAATGTCCTCATGCACAAGCTGGTGGCAGATATTTCACTTGGGGATGGTGAATCCATTATATGCTATGCTGATGACATGTGTGTCAAAGCATCATCACAAGAGAGGATGCAAATAATTTTCGACAAACTCACAACTAGGGCTCATGAGTATGGATTAGTTATCTCTGCTGAGAAAACAATGGCTCTCAATCCATGTATCATACCCCTACCCACTTTTCGCATAGTTGACCAAGAGCTTGACATGTGTCATAAATATAAATATCTCGGAGTGAACATAAATGATATTTGGGTTGCACATACATTGAAAAGTTCTCATAAGGAAGAACTAGTAGATCTGACGAACACTCAAAGGCCTGAAAGCTGTACCATAAGGCACTGCGATCAGTGTTGCCACGGACGGCTCCTATATAACATTGGTTTGTTGTTTAATAAATGTATGTTTCATTTGCATTTTCCGACACCATTCTCTATTTTAAGAGTATTTATTCCTTCATAGAACGTTATCAAAGAAAGGTTAAACGAACGCCATTGCCAACATCGCCTCCAGTTTCCCCAGCAGTGTGTGGAGAGGCGCGGGAAGCTTCATTGCGGGATGAGTGTAAATATCATAAACTTTTGTTCAATATGTTCATAGACTAATTTAGTTCAAAATTGATAGATCTATATGTTTAAGCATGGCAGTGCCCCATACGCCATATTTGATGTTCTAATTATCAGCATCTATATATTCATTGTAGCCCTACTACGATTTTGCGTTCAGATAATGTTTT
>NC_061831.1:28617855-28632855 GCF_019202785.1 Penaeus chinensis
TATATATGTATATATCGTATATATATGTATATATCGTATATATATGTATATATATGCTTATATATATGTATATATATGCGTATATATATTTATATATATGCGTATATATATGTATGTATATGCGTATGTATATGTATATATATGTATATATTTATGTCGATATATGTATATATATGCGTATATATATGTATATATATTTTATATATATGTGTATATATATGCCTGTGTATACTTATGTATATATATGCGTGTATATATGTATAAATATACGTATATATGTATAAATATATGCATATGTATAAACATGCATATATATATATGTATATAAATGCATATATATATATATATATATATGCATATATATGTGTATATATATGCATATATATGTGTATATATATGCATATATATGTATATATATGCATATATATGTGTATATATATATGCATATATATGTATATATATGCATATATATATGTATATATATATGTATATATCTGTGTATATATATGCATATATATGTATATATATGCATATATATGTGTATATATATGCATATATATATATGTATATATATGCATATATATATATGTATATATATGCATATATGTGCATATATATATATGCATATATGTGCATGTATATATGCATATATGTGTATGTATATGCATATATATGCATATATATGTATATATATGCATATATATGTATATATATGCATATATATATGTATATATATGCATATATATATGTATATATATGTATATATATGTATATATATGTATATATATGCATATATATATGTATATATATGCATATATATATGTATATGCATATATATATGTATATATATGCATATATATATGTATATATATGCATATATATATGTATATCCATATATATATGCACATATATGCATATATATATATGCAACACCTTAAGTTTTCCCGTATAATGTTTTCCTCTTGTGATAAGAATATGGCTTACATACTGAATTCGTTGAATTTGATGAAAATTTTGATTTTTTCTTAATTTTTATTATACTCCATTGACCACCGATTGCAAGTATCAGTCCCTTTGCAAGAAACAATCGGTGATCCTCAGACGGATGTGACTGGGTCGTTTTTCCTTTGTTTTTAGATGTTTTATGGGTAGCATTATGTGTTCTGACATGATAGTTCATTCACCATTGGCTACCGGTTGCAAGTATCAGTCGGTGACTTCACTCCCTTTGCAAGAAACAATCGGTGATCCTCAGACGGATGTGACTGGGTCGTTTTTCCTTTGTTTTTAGATGTTTTCATGGGTAGCATTTTGTTTTCTGACATGATAGTTCATTCATTTGCACCTTTTGATGCTTAACATGTATGTCTATTTGGAATATGAAAATTAGGTGGACTATTTTGTCCTACCACCTTTAGATTGTCAGCATGTATTTTGATCTGTCTATATGCAATGTTATGTATATTAAATGTACTGTATTGACCTGCCAGCTCTTTCCACGGATGGCGCTTGGGTTTTGAGCTTACATTAATGCTTCATTTATGTCAATTTTACCCTTAGTATGCCATTGTTACCACCTTATTTTTTTACAATGTTTCTTATTGGTTACATTCCAGGAGATTCTTCTTAATTAACTTTATTAGTGGTATCCTAGATAGATACACATTTTATGTATATAATGTTTATATATATGTATATGTATGTATTTACATTTATATATATCTATGTATATATGTATACGTATGTATTTATTTATGTAAAGGTATGTACTTATATATGTATAAGTATATGTGTGTGCGCGCACGCACGCATGTGTGCTGCGCGCATTCATGCACACAGTGGGTGAGTCTATCATCGATAAGATGGAGGGTTGAGGACCACTAACAATGATTACCTAACCGACTACTCCCCTGGGGAAGGATCATTTGTTAGCCACCACAGTATATAAAGCCAGTCTAGTACATGATGGCAAATAGTTCGTCAAACAGCGCATCTTTGGTGGCAGAAATGTGCATATGTATATATATATACACAAGTATATATATACACATAAATATACTTAGATAGACATACACATGTATATACATAAACATATACATAAAGATGTATATATGTATATATGTATATATAAAGTGTGTGTGTGTGTGTGCATTCATAGTGAATGGTAACTGAGGTCAAGAGCATTTCTAGTGATGAGTAGTGAGAGCCTGAGCATTCCTAGAGAATGGTAGTAAGCTTGGATGCATCTGCCATCTCTTGGATGGGCCCGATGTAGCATTACTCTACAAGTCGCAAATCTGCAGTCTTTAGCAATGGTAGGGTTATGGTATGGTCAACTGCACAAACCTATGCCCGAGTGGGTAGGCCACTCACGTTACATTCTTTTGCTCAGTTTTCACAACGTTTTGAATCGGAAAGATGTCTCTCTCTGATTGTTTTTCTTCGGACGATTTAGTACATGTAGCGCTGGCACTTACATTACAAAGAAAAAAGAAAAAAAGTCAAGATGGTGCAAGCCATGGCTTTTGAAGAGGGATATCTCTATCTGCATTCGGTATTTTCTCTCTGAATTTCTTCACAAGTTCCGTGTAAGCCTCATTTTTAAAATTTTTATTTGAATATTCTTTGCTTTTTATTTTCCACAAACACGGGAAACTTCAATACAGTTCTATTACTTCACTTAAGAATTCTCTGCTAAATTTATTTTCCATGTTGGGGAAAATGCACCTGTAAATAAAAAAAAGATCAACGAAATTAGCAAATATATTTTTCAGCTAAACACGTGCTCACGATTTCCTTTAGTCAAAACTGAGCAAATTGGGTGAAAACACCCACACACGGTTATGGTCTGCGTTATGGTACAGCCACAAGCCGCGAAAATATCAAACACGTTGGATATTATGTTATGGTTCCGTCCAACTGCGCAAACCAAAAAAAGCCCCACTCACGCTACATTAACTGCACAGTTTTACTGAACCATACTTGAAACGTAGCTATTTTACGTAGCGTGAATGGGGGGCTAAACACGTTGGATATTGTTATGTTATGGTTCCGTCCAACTGCGCAAACCAAAAAAAGCCCCACTCACGCTACATTAACTGCACAGTTTTACTGAACCATACTTGAACCGTAGCTATTTTACGTAGCGTGAATGGGGGGCTTTAAGGAGTACAGTCCGCTGTTGTGGTCTGCCTTTTTCAGAGTGGTCAGAAACTTTCATTGTCACGCCCTCCAACTTGAAAATTCAATATTAAAATCTTCAATATTTGTCTCCTGCCATATATTTTATTATATATTACAAACGGCCCTCACCCCCCCCCCCTCCCCCCATTCGCCCTCCTATCTCTCTGCCTGTCTCTGCCCTTGGTGTATTTGTTTCAGAAATGGACGCAGCCTGCCAGGACAAACTGAACACCGGCCGACGACAAGAGTGCACGACGCACGGCGCGAACAGGATGAAGCCACATGGGTCCAGCACCGCAAAGGTTCATAGCAAGTTGATTTCCCGTCGAGGACGACGGGTGGGTGCGTGTCACGCCCTCCAACTAGCAGGGGTGACCAATAGTGCCTTCATATCTGGATCAGGTTCAGAAGAGGGCGGAAGCAATCATACTGTACAAAACACTTCAACCATTGTAACGGTGCAACGTTGGCGGCCTTTGTGCAATGTACAAGGTAAGGTAGTGCAGACTCCACATCTGTCAACCCTACACTCTTCACACGACTCCAGACACAACACCCGTGGTGGACGCGACAAGAGCAATTGCGTGTTCCGTCTGCGTTCATTTCTGTCAAGATATGGGTGCCTTTAGAACCACATGGTCAGGAACACCACCTCCATCACGCAACGTCTCTACAACAATTGGAAAGTCGCGTTAACCTTTGGCTCCTCAACCAGTAACAGATTTACATCATGACTATTTTCAGTTTTAACTGATCACTTGTTGGTGATGGTGTCTAATGTTAAAACACCTCCATCACCACCATCACCACCATTACCACCACCACCACCATTACCACCACCACCACCATTACCACCACCACCACCATCATCATCACCATCATCATCATCACCATCAACATCAACACCACCATCACCACCACCACCATCACTATCACTATCACCACCACTATCACTACAGCCACCATCACTATCACCACCACCATCACTATCACCACCATTACCACCACCATCACCATCATCACCACCACCATTGCCACCACCACTACCACCACCACTACCATCACCATTACCAGCACCATTACCATCGCCATCACCACCACCACCACCACTACCACCACCACTACCACTACCACTACCACCACCACTATCACCACCACCATCACTTCGACTCAGTGGCACTCCAAACGAGAGACGGAAGGAACGCCGAGTGAGTGAAGTGGAAATAAATACTTCGACTAATTTCATTTTCGTGGAAATCATTTCTATGGAAAATGTATGTTGCAAGGCTAATGAATAAGTTAAACAATGTTAAAATTACATGAGGCTGTGAGGTTGAAATTGAAAAGCTGGGAATAATTGTTCTAATGACTGTATGTATATATGAGTATGAATATATTTTTATTAATGTATGTGTATACATATACTTATACATATACTTATATATACATATATAATTATTCACACATACATATGCATATACATATATATATATATACATATATATCCATTACATACATATATATACACACATGTATATACATGTATATACATGTATATACATATATACATATATACATATATATACATATATACACATACACATATATAAACATATACACATACGCTTACATATATAATGTATACATATGTACTCCCCCCCCCCCCCCATCCTTTGGTTTGTTGTCGTGGGGGGCTAAGGAGACGAAGACTGAGACCCAATGATGGGGAACTCCTCAACCTTGGGACTCAGCCATCGACTCAACTAATTTTGCCTTTTTTTCCCACTCATACTTTTCGTTTCAGTTTCTTCACCAATCCTTACCCCTCAAGGGGACCCTGAGGGGTGGACTATTTTTTTCCCCAACATACTCCAGGCTTATCATGGCTAATAATGAAGACGTAATCCCACTTTTAGGGGCAATGAGGCTTGCCCCTTCATCAAATAACCCCAATCCCAGCTCTCCTTTGACTACGGCTCCGAACACTGCAACAACTCCCCCATCATCAATGCATACTAGTACAGTATCAACCCTAATCAACAACCAACCCCAAGGAGACATTTCTACTCTCCCAACATGCTCAACTTCAACACCTTTACTCCCACAACCTTCTTCATCAACCACCCCATCTCCCCTTATTACTACCTAACAACCTTATTGCCCACCTCCCCATAACACTACCCCCCTCAACACTACTCCCTCCTCCACACTACTCCCTCCTCCACACGCCCCCACCCTTCTACTACCCCCACCTCTACAAGAATCCTAAATACCCTATTTAGCACAGCCAAATGAGACCAATTTTTCGTGATCCCTCCCAAAGCTCCCTACTCCAAAAGCAAATAGGCAGAAAAGGGTGTTTTTAGAGGCATTACTGGAAAAGTCTCTCCATAGCCGACCCGACCACTCCCGTCTCGTCACAGTAACATCTGAAAACCAAGCTATAGCATTAGTAAAACTAACTGATCTATATGGCAATCCCATCCCTACAGAACATCCAACCCTCAATACTTGCACCGGAACTGTTTCTATCTCCACAATCTGACCAATCTTTGTCATAGATTGGACTTACTCGCCTGTCTCACGGATTATGATGCAACATCAGTACAATGCTACTCCATTCCTCCCAGAGGAAATCGTAAGAAATCCACTAATATTGCCAAAATTACTTAACGTAGACATGACCTTCCCTTTAATGTTTACATAGGTGGGGAATCCCTCCCTGTCCGACCATAACAACCTCCTCCTCGTCAAGCTAAAATTGTTGGTGTTTAGGACACTCAGCCTAACACTGCCATTCCACAGCCAGATGCCCGCTATGTGCCCAATCTGGCCATACTCGATCAAACTGCTCTGCACAATCACGCACATGTGCAAACTGTGGCAGCCTCCATAATGTATTTTATAGAGGCTGCCCCACCTACAAATTTGAGTCCGAGTCCAAGTCTGAATCTGAGAGTTGCTACCTCGCTACCTCACTCTACTGGAGTAGGGGGTAAGAGAAAAACCTCGTCGACGTGCCTCCTGTCTGGCATCACGTAATGTCGCTCACTCTGCCACTCCCCCTACCTCCCAAGCTCCTACACCCTCTCCTAAACCCAACCCCCCTCCATCTAACTTCCCCTCTTCTACCTCCTACCTTCCCCAGTCAAATTCTTTTGTCATCCTAAATCCAGAGCCCCAACACCTTCCCCTCTCCCTCCCCGCACTACCCGCAGCAGACAGAATAAACATGCCACCCCCTCTTCCCCTACCCCACAATCACCTCAACCTTTGCCCCTATTCTTCAGACACAAGACTTCTCTTCCCCCCCTCACAAGAAAACCTTTATCTCACAAAACTCCCCCACGAACTACATAATCGAGTCCCAAACTGATACTCATCCTCCTTCAAATTCTACAACTCCCGCTCCCTCCACACTCAAAGTGACTGCCGATATCCATCCTTCTGTTCATATTCTCCCTTCACCCAATCCTCCTACCCCATCCCAACAAAACCCATCCCCCCCGACTCCAGCCCCACCTACATCAACCCTTCCACCATCCCCTCTATCCCTTCCACTCCCTCCTGGATACACACGTGAATCCCTTATGTCACAAGTATCCCCTTCCCCAGACCCTCTACCTCCTAATACCCCTCCTGATACAACACCATCTTATCCCACCCTCTAGCACCTTCCCCTTCAAATTCTCCAACACGTACTACAATCGTTATCACTAAATTAACGAAAGTATAACTATCCTTCATTGGAACATTCGCGGTTTCCGCTCTCACAGACCTGACCTCCGTTATATCCTCTCCTCTTATAATCCATCCATTATATCCCTTCAAGAGACTTACACATTCTCCAATACCAATCCCCAATTACAATTTTGTTTCTTCCCCACACTTCCTCTATGTCTCGTCCATACTTATCAACCAGAAAACACCTTATGTCATACCTCCCTTTCAAACGACTGTCCCTTGCAGTTATTTGTATCTTTCTTCACCGCTGGATCACAGTGATTTCAGTCTACTTCTCCCCTTCCCACCCCATTGACTTCGTTGCTTTTGAAAACCTAATTTCCCAACTTTAATCACCTTTCCTCATAGGTGATTTTAACTGCCGCCACACTCTTTGGTGTGATTCTATCACCAACTCCCGTGGTCGAGCTCTAGAGCGCTTCCTCTCCACGGCTGATCTTATTATTCTAAATTCAGATCGCCCCACACAATTTGATACACGCACGCATTCTTTTTCATGCATTGACCTCTCTCTATGCTCCCTTCTCTTCATTTAGATTTCCACTGGTCAGTTCTAGACCACTTTCCCTATAGTGACCACTTTCCAGTTCTCCTTTCTCCAACTTCGTATGTACCTCTTCCTAACTCCCCACGCTGGTGCTTTGATATAGCCAACTGGCATACTTTCACTTCACTCTCTGCTATTCATACCCCTCCATCCTCCCTCTCATCCGTATCAGAAATAATACAATTTTTCATAACTACAGTCCTAAGAGCTGCCCATACAGCTATTCCTCGAACCTCAAGACTCTATACCTATAAATGTGTTCCCTGTTGGAATTCTGATTGCTAAAGCATGTGCAGCCTGGAACAGTTACCGCTACAAACGAGGTACCCCTCATCAACCATCAGCTCTTATCTCTTTTAAAAGAGCATCTGCCTGTCTCCGTTGTACAATCCGGAATAGTAGAACAAATAGCTGGCGAAATTGTTTCCTCAATTACATCCTCTACATCTATCTCAAATGTTTGGCGCCGGATCCATAAACTATCAGGCAAACATCCCCCCCATCCAGCCCCCGTCCTCCATATTCGAGATACCCTCATCTCTGATCCTCCCGAAGTCGCTAATGAACTTGATTATTTCAGTCAGGCCAGTAGTGGTTCTCACCTTTCTCCACACTTCTCTTCTATTAAAACCATCAGGGAACGTACCCCCATTATCTTCTCCCTATCCTCTGCTGAATCCTATAATGCTCCCTTTTCTTTCTCTGAACTCAGTGCTGCCCTAAAATCGTGCCGCAACACTCATGAAGGCCCTTACGGTATTCACTACTGTATGCCCTGACAACTTCCATCTTCCTTCGTTGTACTGCCTATTAACAATTTACTACCACATATGGACATCAGGAAATTTTCCTTCTCATTGGTGAGAAGCTCTTATCCTCCCTTTTCTGAAATCCAATAAATCGGGTACCCTCCCTCAAGACCATCACCCCATCGCACTAACTAGCTGCTTATGCAAACTACTAGAGCGAATGGTTAACTTCCGCTTAATGTGGTATCTTGAATCCCGCGATCTTATCTCTCCTTCCCAGTTTGGTTTTCGCCGTGCCCGAAGCAAAGCTGACCCCCTATCTCATTTTGAGACATATATTACATCCGCATTTCCACGCCATGAATCTGTACTAGTTATATTTTTGACCTAGAAAGAGCATATGATACGACATGGAGGTACCATATTCTCCAACAATTGTCCTCTCTAGGCATAAGGGGAAACATGGGTGTCTTCATAAAGTCTTTCCTCTCCTAATGCACTTTCTAGGTCAAAATTACCTCTGCCATATCATCTTTCTTTCCTCAAATTGAAGGCGTCCCACAAGGCAGTGTGCTTAGTACCACCTAATTCCTTCTTGCTGTAAATGACATTGCCTCAGTTCTACCACCAGGAGCCCGGTCATCACTATATGTTGATGAGTTAACCATCCATGCCTCTGGCACATCAATACAAAATCTCTACCAATTTCTTCAATCTGCAATATGGCTTCCACTTTTCTACCTCCAAATCTTTCTCCATCCTTTTCTCTCGCACATGTGTAGTTCCTCTACCTTCATTCTTCTTATATGACACTCCACTCATTTTTGACTCCAAACTATCCAGACGAGACCATATTCTTTACATCCAAGAAAAAGCTCGCCACCGTCTCCGAATTTTACAAACCCTATCCCATTTATCCTGGGGCTCAGATCGAAAAACTCTCCTTCATCTTCATGTCACCTTGATCCTCTCAACTCTTGATTATGGATGCCATATCTACTCTGCCCCAACTTCTCTCCTTGCCCATCTTGATACAATCCATCACGGTGGTCTTCGCTTAGCCCTAGGTGCCTTCCGCTCCTCTCCAGTTGAGAGCCTGTACACTGAATCAGGCATACCATCTCTCTCTCCGATGTTATGCTCGATTCCACAAACTTCCCCTTATTAAACTAGCTATTAGTACTTCCTACCTTTGCTTCTTCTCCACGTTTACCTACTCATTTCTCCACTCGCATGGATACCCCCCCCCATCCCATTCCCCTTTTCCCCATCTCCGACCTCTACCGTTCTCTGTCCATCCAGTCCCTCCATGGCTTATACCTTACCCCATATTTGCTCCTCTGTTTTCCCTGACCCACCAAATATTTATCCTGCTGTTCTCACCCATTTCCTTGACCATGTCTCCATTCATCCCTCCAGTACTCATGTTTACACTGATGGCTCCAAATTCACCTCCGGTGCTGGTTTTGCAGTAATCTTCCCAACTCGTACTTTTAAATACCCCCTCCCTCCTGAATCCAGTGTCGTTACTACAGAACTGTATGCACTCTTTTTTGCCTTAAAACACATACTCCCCTCTTCCTATTTCACAATTTTTACTGACTCCCGTAACTCACTAACTCTCATAATGTCTATACACTCGACCAACCCCCATGTTTGTAAGATCCAGAACTGGTTCTACCTGTCCACACGGTATAAAACAATCAGGTTTTGCCTTATGCCCAGGTATGTTGGAATCCCCGGCAATGAATAGGCAGATACTCTAGCATGCTATGCCGCTATGTCCACATCATGCCAACCACGTTTCTCACATATCCCAGGCACGGATTACCCCCCCCCCCCCCCCCCCGTTTGAGACCTTTTATAATCGATGGCAATATTTCTGGTCAAGTCTCCGCACTAATAAATTACATATTGTAAAACTATCAATCTCCTGGTCAGCTCCATTTCATCGGAACATACGTTGGCTTACGCATTGGCCACATCCGTCTAACACACTCCTATCTGATGTCACACCCCTATGTTTCCTATGTAATGTCCCTCTTTCAGTTCCACACATTCTATTGTCATGCCCATGTTTTGATGTAACCCGTACCTCTGCTTTCCCCAACCTATCCTCCCTTCACCGACCTCCCAACCTATCCTTACAGAATCTCACACCTGCTTTGACAACTTGTTTTCCTTCCTCAAACCCATATATATCCTTCACTTGATCTAACCCTTTTACATTACCTTAGCCGACCTTAACCCATTCACTCGTCAATTCCTTTGCCCAGCTTTGGCAACTAATCGCTAACTCAACCACCCTTCACTACCATTTACTGTACTGCTACATGACCTTAGATGTCAAGCACATTTATTTTGCTTTTAACCATTAACATGAATATATATACACAAATGTATGTGTAAATATATACATCTATACATGTATACAGTACAGATATATATTTGTTATACATATATATGCAGATGTTTATATATACATATTAAATGTGTCCCGTTTATCTCGTCCTCAGTTCTTGTGGATCGATCTCTTTGTCTCTTTCTCATCTCCTTTTCTTTCTCTGTATTCTGTCTCGTTCTCTCCCTCCCTCTCACTCTTTCTGTCTCTCTCTCACAAGGTCAGGTACTTGTTACCACTGCTGTCCACCAATTTGTATATCTATATCTATGTATATATATATATATATATATGTATATATATATATTTATGGATATATATGTATATCTATATATATGTATATATATATATATATACACATACGTACACACACATGCATATACATATATACATATGAGTATATGTATATATATATTTATATATATATGTATGTATATATATTTATATATATACATATATATATATATGCATATATATAAATATATGTATGTATATATGTGTGTGTATATATAAATATTTTGTGTGTGTGTGTGTGTGGTTGTGTGTGCATGTACATATGTAAGTATACATATATATATATAATATATATATAATAAACATATATATATCCTTGTGTGTGTGTGTGTGTGTGTGTACATGCATATAAATATATATATATAGATAGATAGATATGTACATCTATATATATGTATATATGAACCGCGTTCATGTTGACAAATGTATAAAAGGTATGAATGAGAATGAATATCTTCACAATACAAGAGATGTATTTGACCGATTTCGACTTTGTCTTCGTCAGAAATACATGATGTGTATATATATAAATATATATACATATACATATTTGTATAACAATCCTCCCTGACCTGGCTTCGAACCTAGGTCACTCCGGGTATGTGACCGGTCTCATACCCGGAGTGACCTACGTTCGAGGCCAGGTTAGGGAGGATTGCTATACATCTATATCAATGCGGTATTGCATTATTCCATCTTTCATATACATATATATACACAAATGTGTGTATATATATATTTATATATATACCTGTGTGTGTATACACATATATAATTCATACACGTACGGTATATTTTTTTCCTGTGAATGTCTACCATGTTTGGAGGTACATGTATGAAAATATACAAAAGGGATACATACATACATACGCACATATATGTGTATGTACACACACACACACACACACACGCGCGCGCGCGCGCGCGCACACATACGTACAGTTTTATATATATGTATATTTATATATATACATATATATGTATGTTTATATATACATATATACATATATATACATATAAACAAACAAATAAATAAATATATATACACATATATGTGTGTGTGTATGTGTTTGTGTTTTTGTGTGTATTTATGTATCCATATATTTATGTAAACACAAACACACATATATGTGTGTTTGTGTGTGCACACATATATATGTGTATGTATGTATGCATATATATATTTATATACACACACACACACACATTTATATATATATACACATATATATGCATATATATACACATATATGTGTATGTATATATATATATATATATATATATGCGTGTATATGTATGTGTGTATATATATGTGTGTGTGTGTGTGTGCGTGTGTGTGTATAGATGTAGATATATATGTATATATATATGTATACACATACGTGTGTATATATATAGATAGACAGATATATCATCATCATCACCATCGGGGGGGTTAACGGATGGTCGCATCCAATAATGGTGACTCCAGGCAGGCCCTTGACCCATCTCTACTCCCACAGGGCTCTACTTATACAGGTTGTCTCGCAGAGAGACAACCTGATAGACAGGATCATCCACAGGAAAAGGAACTAGGTGC
This sequence comes from Penaeus chinensis, assembly GCF_019202785.1. Lineage (NCBI taxonomy): Eukaryota > Metazoa > Arthropoda > Malacostraca > Decapoda > Penaeidae > Penaeus > Penaeus chinensis. Next base: position 28,630,353 of record NC_061831.1, read on the forward strand.
CCTTACAGCCTGAGTTGGCAGTCCCGGATTATGCAAGTAACATGTCCCATGCCGATCTGCATAGGTACCAACATCTCCAGATGCTCTTGTTGACCGAGTTCATGGCTTCTGCTGCCAGACCAATCCGTCTACTGACTTCTTGGTCTGGCAACCCAGAGACATGGACTTCACTTCCAGGGTATGTAAAGCTAGCTCTCTGTCCTCACTGCAAGCTTATATCGACGGAATGGGTTCCTTTTACTGGACCCCAAAATTCTGACTTGATTTTGAACCAGAAGATCTCTAGGGCCAATGTCTTCACCTTATTGCTAAATGCATCTAGAGCCACCACAAGTGATTCCAGACAGGATAGCAACATCGACAAAGTCAAGGTCAGTGATCTTGATATATATAGTAGCTTGATATATATAGTAATTCCACGATAGTTCCTACAGTCCCAAGACCCCTTTTCGCCTTCCAGAGAGGGATGACCATATCCCTCAACAGGTCAGGGGGAACGGAACCAGACTCCCAGATGGCAGTCAAGACCATATGCAAGCCCTGTGTCATAGGGTCACCTATGACCTTAAGTAGTTCAGCAGAGATATTACATATGCAGCTTTCCTGCCCTTCAGCTTAGAGATTTAGGGTAGGAGGTTCCTTGCTGATGGGTGGGTATGGCACAGGTATTGTGATACCACTTGCATCCAGACTAACTGCTGGAGGGTCTACCTGGTACAGCTGCTATAAATATTCAGCCCAGCATTCACGAACCCCAACATGATCTGAGATGATCTGTCCATCCTCTGTGTAGAGGGCTTAGAGTTCAATTTTCTCAGGGCAGGACGAAGGTCATTAACCAAAAAATGGCCTTCATCCACCTCAGCAAGGTTCCTGATGAACTGTTCCTTGTTCCTTCTCAGCAGTGTCTGAGACCTGTGCACCAAGGAAAAGTGCAAGTCCTGGTTGCCATTCAGCCAAGACACGCGACACTCTGCTCTGGCCTCCAATATCTCCAGTGAGATGGAATTCTGCTCTGCCCTCGGGCATTCGCCAATGGACTCCTGCGTTGCTTCAAGTGTTTCACGCTTGAAAGACTCTCACAGAGTTATTGGATCTGTCAGGTTTTTAAGTTCTGTGAACCGATCTGAGACTGCCGTGGCAAACCTCCTGGCACACTCCTCCCCTCTCAATCTGTCCAAGTGAAACACCCTAGAGTGGCCACTGGAGGGACGAGGATTTTTGAAGTGGACCCGTAGGGTAGCCACAACCAGCTGATGGTCAGTGCCACAGAACTTGGCACTCCGGTAAGCCCTGCAGTTCTTGAGGATCCCTCAGCGAGTGCTAACAACAATGTGATTAATCTCCTTGGCCACAGTACCCATTTCACAGGTTGGAGAGCTGATACCAGGAACCAGAAATCCTCATTCTTTGGGACATAGCAAAGTTTCGGAGAAGGAACCTGTTCTCGCTGCTAGGCCCAGCTCCTGAGCTATGTGAACCGACAGATATATAGTCAGCTCGATCACAGACGGATACTGCACTGAGCCGCACTCCATCATTACTCTACAATAAAGGAGTCAAGACATCTTGGTTGTCTACCTTACGCCCTAAGCTCGCCACCTACCATACTCTTGTAGGACCCATCATTTGGGCACCTATATTGTGTGTGTGTGTGTTTGTCTATATTTATACATATATATATATATTTATATATACATATATATACATACATATACACAGACACATATACATACATACACACAATATATATATATATACACATATATATACATATGTGTGTGTGTGTGTGTGTAAACATATACACATATATCTGTGTATATATTCACACGTTCAGGGCACAAAAATAAATATTGCAATTCAAAATAGTTATCGTAATACCGTTTACAGTGGTTGACATTAATGCCTGGAGTAGGACAGTCATGTTTCAGTTATCTTTAATCAGACTTCAAAAGTTTTTTACTCGGTTATTCTTAAGAATTTATTATCAGTTTTATATTTGTTTCTCTTTGATTACCTTTATTTTGATCTCTCTCTCTCTCTTCTTGTGATTTATATTCGTTTTGTAGTATCTGTCTTCACCATCTGCCTTTTTCATTTAATCTTAACTAATCATTTCGATCCTTTAAGAGCCTGTTTACATTGGATTTTGCCTTTTCTTTTTGTATTCCCTACAGAGGGTAAAATTCGTTGGATATTATTTTATCGATTACCCTACTGAAACATAATAAAAATCACACACAACATAAAAGTTTAAACAAATTTAAATACGCCAGAATATAAAATAATTCACGCACTGTGTATGTCACTGTGCTTGTGTTTGTCCGGTTGATGGTGTGACTGAAAGTGTGCGTGCGGTGTGTAACTGTGTACGTTTGGGCGTGTCTGTCTGACCGCTAAAGCTCGAATTACAAGCGGACTGGCGTTTTCCTCTATACACTTGCCAGAACAAGGAAGCCATGTATTCCTTGGCCAGAACCATCGTCGGATAGTTAGATAGGGG
>NC_061831.1:28640355-28647855 GCF_019202785.1 Penaeus chinensis
GGCATTCTACTTCACTTCGTTACGGAGATGATATTCATCGTCCCCAGAAGGTCGTGCTGACACGACTTAACTCCGTCCACGAGAAAATCCAGTTCAACGTGGAGGAAGAAGAGGATCAGAAATGACCTTTCCTGTACACTCTGATCCATCGGGGTGACGATGGCCTACGTTTCTCTGTATACAGAAAGCCTACTAATAAAGACGATTATATCCACTACTGCTCCGCCCACAGTGATAAAAAAAATCTGGAGTTGTAATCGGCTTCTTCCTTAAAGCACTGAGGATCTGCAGCCTTGAAGTTCTTGAGGATGAGGTTGCCTATATGATTAATTCCTTCCTGAAATATAAATATCCCAGAGGCTTCCTGTTAGACCTCAGAAAGAAGGCGGAGAACATACTCTAATTGTTTTCTCATATAACCGCCATGTAACATATCCCATGCGATCAGCATATACTTCGGCAGTACAGTGAAAATCGCCAGCATGTACTGTGAAGCGGTGCATAATACGAGACAGAAAGCATCCCGAAAACACCACAGGACTTCCAACGCCATTGTGGTGCATGTAGATGAAGCTGGATATTATCCATGGTCGCGGCAGTAATTATGTAGGTAATGAGTGGGACGTCATGGGCGAAACCGGTTAGATACATCTCTTGTGAAGATATTCATTCTCATTTTTACTTTTTCTACATTTGTCAACACAAACGCACACATAAACAGTAACATACGCGCACGCATATACATATATATATATATATATATATGTTTGTGTGTGTGTGCGTGCGTGCGTGCGTGCGTGCGTATGTGTATGTGTGTGTATGCGTGTGTCTGTATGTGTATATGTATACATATACATACATGTATACGTACATTGTAAATATCTACACACACACACATACATGTGTGTGTATATATATATATATATATATATATATATATATATATATATGTGTATGTGTGTGTGTATGTGTGTGTCTATATACATGTGTGTGTATATATATACAGAAAAGTATATGTATACATTTATATGTGTATATATGTGTGTGTGTAGATATTTACTATTTATTTATTGGCTTTTATAAGATCAGTTGTAGACTACCATGCACTGCACTTGTTGCAGTGTAAGGAATCAGAAATAAATAGCTTGGAGGTAGTGCAAAATGAAGCCATGAGGATTATCCTCGGCGCCCCGAGAACAGCAAGGATAGTAAACATGAGGTCGGAACTTAACCTACCATCCATCCCTGATAGAATAATATTTATTTCCACTATATTTGGGGTCAAAGCTCTGAGGAAACCCTTGTATCTTTCAGACTTCCAAAAACAAATCCAGCATAAAATCACGCAAGCAGACGTGACTAATCACACACACGCGCGCCCTCTAATACATAAAATCTCCATGAACATTACAAAGCTCAATGTCCCAATTAATAAAATACCACAGGGTCGATCCATTCCACCATGAACAAATCAAAATTGATCGTGCACCTTACGTGTCTACCACAAAAGACAGTATACATAACTGCGTGTTACAACAAATTGCATTAGCAACTGTGAAGGAACACACAGAGTCTATGGGCGATGATGTATACGAGTGTTACGTTGACGGATCCGTACAGTCTGGTTGTGCTTGTACTGTATATAAAAATGGATTACTACAACATCAAGTTAATATGAGAGTGCAAAATTGGGTCAGCACTACACAAACGGAGCTGGCAGGTATACTCCTTGCAACGGAATTCGTAATGTCTCGGGGCTCTGGAGTAGATTACTGTGACTCTCAGAGTGCTCTTCGGACACTAAATTCTTTCAAAGCAGGAGGCGATGAGGAAATTGTGAGTTGCATTAAGCGTAACGTAACTTGTGCAATAGAGCGCAATTTTAACATTCAATTTGTATGGATACCATCTCATGTTGGCATAAGCAAGCACGACCACGTCGATAAATTGGCGAAGGAAGCCTGTAGCAAAGATACTGTGAACATAGATCTTGGGATGCCTCTTGCTAGGGTTGCACATATATTGAAAAGTTCTCATAAAGAAGAACTAGTAGATCTGACGAACACTCAAAAGTCGGAAAGCTGTACCTTAAGGCACTCCTATGGGTGGCACCGAAATCGAACCAAACAATGTGACGTGGTTATTGCCAGAATACGTTTAGGTTACAGAATGTATTGGCAACTGCACGGTGCAAGAAGTGCAGATGAATCTAAATGTAGACTGTAACGAAAAAAAAAAAAAAAAAAGCGAACGCTTGAGCATTATATCTCGGAATGTCATGTAATACAGCCTTTCAGACCACCTAACTTGAGGTATAAAGAACTATGTGAATATTTCATTTCATCTGATACATTGGAAGATATGCTCGTATTATATCCTAAATTTACTATGTAAAACTGCCGTATTAAGGATATAAAAACACAGTGTTATGTAAACACAGTTGCAAAAGCATATCAACGTATTATTTTTGTATGATGTATGACATGTTTCTATATTACCATGTACAATTACAGTAGTCACAGACTACTGTACTGTGTCAGATGTATATAAAACTGTAATCATGACTGCCAACGCCTGAGCAGATAGACAGGGTGGTAAATAAACTTACTTAACTTAACTTATAAGGATTATTATTTTGATGTAAAGGTTCACAATCTACAAATTACCCCAAGTGTGGTTAATTGGAATTTTCTTTGGGGAGACGAAGGGCTTCTGCTTGACATTTGGTCATGCAGATATTACTTAGGAATCAGCCGTTCTGGCCTGCAACGTTGCCGCGGCCGACACACAGCACACATTATGTAAGAGTATGAAGAAACTAGATATCTTTGACATACGTTCAAAAATCACAAACATCAAAACAGACAATGCTGCGAAAATGATATAAGCTTTTTCATTTTCTGGCTTCTCAGATATTTTGATATGTACTCCTGTTCTGATTCTGAAGAAAAATTAGAAGAAATGGACCTGGATGCTGACAGTATGCTCGTGAAAAGAGATGTATATGAAGTTCTGCCAACTGAGCACAATTCATGCTTCGCCTACACTCTGCAACTTGTGGTAAAGGATGGTCTACGAGAAGCAGGGCTACTAAACTTGGCTCTCAGTAAAACCTCAAAGTTAGTGTCTTATTTACTAAAATACTATTGCTGCTGATGTTTTGGAACGTGAGAAAAAATGGATTCTGTTTGTGCTATACGATGGAATTCCCAAGTGAAAATGATTAGATCAGTGTTGATTATTCCTGAACAAAAATTAAGCATCACAGATGGTGTACTAACACTGAGTGTGTATGATCGTAATCTACTTGAAGACATCCTTTACGAAGTGCGATGACATGTACTTTGATTTGGACTTGAGTGCAGAATCAAGTAACTGCTTGTACTTGAAAAAGATCCAGGTATATGGACTTGGATTTAAGTACAGCCGCCTGTACTTGGACCCAAACCTGATGTGTATGTATGTATATGTATATATATATATATATATATATATATATATATATATGTAACATATTTATATATATAAATATGTAATTGTGTGTATATGTATATATATATGTATATATATGTATTTATATAATATATGTACATATATATACATATTTATAATATATAATATATAATATGTAATATATAATACACACACATGTATGTATGCATTTATATATGTATATTTGTATATGTATTTATATATCATCATCATGGGGGCGCATGGCCGCATCCAGGTGTCCATATAGCCTGAATTGGCTATCCAGGATTATATAAGTAACAGGTCCCCATGCCGTCCAGGTTTCACTACCATACAAGTATCAAGGCCTTGAAGACATGTAGATTGGTCCTTCTGGATAGGTACCAACACCTCCAAATGTTCTTGTTAATTGAGTTCCTGCTGCCATACCATTATGTCTGCTGACTTCTTGGTCTGACAGCCCAGAGACATGGACTATGCTACCAATATATGTAAAGCTCTCTCTGACGTCAACGTCCTCACCACAAGCATATATCGATTAAACAGGTTCCTCTAACAGGTTCCTAAAATCCTGGATCTTTGTCTTGGTCCAGGAGACCTCTAGGGCCAATTGCTTTGCCTCATTGCTAAATGCATCAAGAGCCACCACCAGTGATTCTAAAGACTCAGGATAGCAACATCGTCAGCAAAGTTGAGGTCTTGTTGGAATTCTCCAAAGTCTCAGGATCTCCCATAGTGGTTCTCAATGCACTGAGTCAAACTCCTTGAGATCAATGAGGGCTGCAAGCAACCCACGACCAAACTCACAACGGCGTTCCGCAATGACTTGAAGCGCTAGTATATGGTCTATTGTGGACTTGCCAGGAATGAATCCAGACTGCTCTGATCTCTGATATCTTTGTAGGTGGTCACAGATCCGTTTCAGAAGGCTGTGGGCAAAAACCTAGCCTGGTATATAGAGCAAAGTGATGCCATAGTACTTGCTACAGTCCCATCGATTCCCTTCCCCCTTCCAGAAACCGGGGACTATGCCCCTCAACAGGTCAGGGGGAATGGAACCAGATACAGTCTTGATTGCCAGATGGCAATCAAGACTGTATGCAAGCTCTGTGACATTGGATCACCCCAGCCTTTAGCAGTTCAGCAGAGATACCACATATACCTACAGCTTTGCCACCATGCAGCTTAGACATTACCTCCCTAACCTCAGGATAGGAGGTTTCTTGCGGATGTGTGGGTGTGGCATAGGTATTGTGATACCACTTGCATCCAAACTAAATGCTGGAGGGTCTACCTGGTATATATATGCATATATCTATGCATATATATACATATATAAACACATATATATATAAACATATACACATATGTATATACACATATATATGTATGTATATGTATATATATATATATATATATATATATATATATATATACACACGCACATATATATGCACAAACACACACACACACACACGCACACACACACACACACACACACACACACACACACACACACATATACACACATACATACATATACATATGTATACATATATATGCATACATATATATGTACACACACACACACACACACACTCACACACACATATATATATATATATACATATATATATATATATATATATATATATATATATATATTGTATGTGTGTGTACACACACACACACACACACACACACACACAGATATATGTATGTGTGTATACATATATATGTATGCATATATATACATATATATAAGCATTTATTTACATAAATGTGTAATAAGCTCAAGGGATGTGAAGTTAGAACGACCCAAAAATTCGTTTAGAAACCACCCTGTGTATACCTCACTTGACCTTTATGCATTTGTATTACTTATGTATACTTCAGATTTTGTCTTTAGCTATGTAAGATAAAACTACTTAATTATTTTTCCAGAAAGATGATACTTTATTTTATTAGTTTTACATAAAATCTGTATATGTCTATATTATTTATTTTTTTTTTTCTTTTTTTTTTTTTTTCTTTCTTTTACTAAGATTAGGAAATTGTAAAATAAAATAGTTTACCCTACAAAGTATAAGTTTTTTGTTACCCCCCCACACATTCTCTTTATCTAAAGGGTACACTGTTATATTTCAATGGTTCTGTTATAATAAGGTTGTATTATTGATATTTTAAAAAAGAAAACAATATGTACTATTATTGTTACTGGAAAGATTAATTTAAGTTCTGAAAAAGATGCATGTATAGATTAAAAATAACTATATGTTTGTACTATATGTGATCTGAGTAGACTTTAAATTTTGAAGGATATACAATACTAAAACCTAATACTATTGCTATAATCATAGAGAGAGAGAAAGAGAGAAATCAGAGAAGAGTGCCATACAACAGCCTGAAAGTGTTTTAGATTATCGTGAAATATCCGAGGTAAGAAAGAATATTCAGTTGTAATTATATTATTAATAAAATCATAAAATACTATACATTTGATTTATAGAACAAAAGAGATCAAACTGAAAATTAGAGATAAAGAGTATGTCTTCTTCACAAGACTGGCACATGGCACTTGAACACCATCCCGATGTGTCTCTCTTATTATTATTAAGAATTTAGAACCCTAGGAATGGGCTTATTTTTTTCTGGTTTATTTGGTTTTGCTGAAGTTTGGATTTAGTCGTCCCTGGTGCTGTGAACAAGAATGAACGAAAATGCCATCTTTGGGAGCCCAGGAAATTGATGAAGAAAAGGAAAGAAGATATCTGAGAAGAAGAACTAGTGTAAAGAGTGACAGGTTGGAGTATAAGTACTTGGACATTTTGGTAGATGAATGTTTATTTTAATTTAGAAGTGTAATGATTTATGACTCAATATGTCAACAAAAATTGTAAGCTCATTAAGTGTTTTGATATTACCCCTTCTCTCAGTTACCTCTAAGGTCGAAGTTAGATCATAAGTAACCTGTATGACTATTCTTCTTTTATAGTGTGGGTTCTAAAGAAAACTTTTGGAGAAACCACACATTGTTGATAACAGATAGTGCCCCTCTGGATAAAGTCCTGAGTGGTTCCCAGAGCAAAGAGAAGTAATAGGGCCTTTGCTAAAGAGCAGAAAAGGGGTGGGCGCTACATATATATATATATATATATATATATATATGCATATATATATATATATATACTCATATGCACACACACACACACACACACACACACACACACACACACACACACACACACACACACACATATACATATATGTGTGTGTGTGTGTGAACATACATATATATATATATATATATATATATATATATATATGTGTGTGTGTGTGTGTGTGTGTGTGTATGAATATATTTATATATGTAAAAATATATATTTATATATGTAAATATATATATTATATATATAAATAATATATATATAGATAATATATATATGCATAAATCTATATATAATAATACACACATGCACAAACGCACACACGCATGCACATACACACACACACACACACACACGCACACACACACTCACACTCACACTCTCACTCTCACTCTCACTCACACACGCGCACGCACACGCACACGCACACGCACACGCACACACACACGCACACGCACACTCACACACACACACACAGCCTCTGTGGAGGCTCTTGGAGCAGCAGGAGTCATGGCCAACCGGCGTGTGGATACGCCCTGGCTTTATACTAACTCCTGCCCCCGTGCCCCCTGGGGTTAATGAGCGGCTGTGGAGAGGCAGGCCTTGCCAGTCTGCCTCCTCAAGAAAACCTAACCGGCAGCAAACATTATAGATGTTGGTGCTGGCGGGAGGGCTAATGTCCCTCCTACCCAGCGAGTACGACAGGCTATGGGTAGGGAGCGGGGGTTACCCGTCGTCCCATCTGCGTCCCGGTGGCTGCCAACCTGGCGTGAGGCTAGTGGGGGAAAGCCCCAGGAACCCCGCAGGTGGATTATGAGACCTGCAGTCAGCCAAACTCCTCTATATGGGGCGGCGTCGGTAG
>NC_061831.1:28652855-28670355 GCF_019202785.1 Penaeus chinensis
TCGGCTGGCAGACTGTTGCTGCTCGTTCTCGCAGAGAACTCGTGCGCCAGTCTGTTAGCCTCTGCTTGGGGGTCGTGATGGGTGCACCTCGGGGCTGAGCGGCTGGTAGCTCGCTTGACCCGTTGCCACAGCTCTGAAAGGGTGGTTTGGTGGTCGAAGGACTCACACCATTCCAGCCACTTTTCCTGCCTGACTCTGTTGGCAGTTTCCTTGGCATCCGTGACAGCTTCCCTTAGGAGGGATAGGTTGTCAGGGGTTCTTTGCCTTCGGAATAGTTTTCGGCACATGTTCACCCTGTGGTTGACCTCCCTGATCTCGTCATTGAAGTACCAGGCGTCTTTGTGACTTCTGGACCCAGGCCGAGTTTTGGGTATGGTCTGTGAGGCTGCTTCATTAATGGCGTTTAGCAGGCTGGCTTCGAGCACTTCCACATTTTCGCTTTGTGGGGGATTGTTGCATCTCAGACAGAGGGCCAAGGCGTTTTGAAACGCCTGCCAGTTGGCCTTGTCTGTTTTCCATCTTGGATTTGGTCTTAGGATTTCGGCTGGGCCAGCATCCATGAGGGTAGTTATAGTGCCGTAATGGTCACTTGTGACGGTCTCATCGACACACCAGCCAATCCTCCCCACCAGAGTCGCAGTGGCCAGGGTGAGGTCTAGGACCCCTCCTCTGACATGCGTTGGCTCTTGGGTGTTGAGGAGAGCGATCTCAGGGAATGTCTCTAGCACGTCGGCTATGTGATAGCCGGCCGCATCCGGTGCCCGGCAGGGAGCCAGGATGGGGTGGTGTGCATTGAAGTCTCCCCCTATGATCACTCGGTCGTGTGCAGCAGAAGCACAGACCTGGCTAATGTCTAAGCTTTTACAGCGTGGCCGGCTGTACACATTGTACAGTTTGAGGGGCCCCCCGGCCAGGTGAACCTCGACGGCAAGGGATTCAACATCATCTCCACAGTGCGATGCATCGGCTATTGCGGAGCAGGGGATTGTTGCTCTCACAAGGGTGATCAAGCCTCTCTTGCCAGGTGTTCGTGGCAGTGTGAAGGCATGGTACCCTGAGAAGCGAACAGTGTCCACTGTTAATGTCTCCTGGAGCATGACAATGTCAATGTTCCTTGATCGCACTACTGCTTGGAGAAAAGCGTTCTTTGCAGAGAAGCTATTGATGTTCCACTGTAGGATGCTTAGATGGTGTGTCATGATGTTACTCAGTGATAGTTACATCAGAGACATCGTCGGAGTCTGACAACTCCATTGCGAGGTCCTCGCTAGTTGAGGGCTCCTCGTCTGTTGTCAGGCTATCCTTGGGTCCACTGGGGGGTGGAGAGCCTTTGGTAGCTCTGACTTTGGTTGGTTCGGCTTTTCTCTCAGGCTTTTTCTTGGCTGGCCTTGCTGGCCTTGCCTGGGCAAGGTCAGCGTGATCTGGCTCTGGCTGCACAGATTCAGCCTGTTTTGGCTCTGCCTGTGAAGGCATGGCCTGGTTTGGAGTGGGGAGGGGAGTCTCGTCCTGGGGTGAGGGTGAGGCTGGTTTTTCTCTAGCCAGCTTTCTTCCCTTCAGGGCTGCGACAGTCTGGGTCATTGCCGTCATGGCGACCGAAACTGCCTTCTCGGCCTCCTCACTCGACCTCCCCAGGGCTGTTGCTACTGCTGTGACAACAGCAGTTAACAGGAGAGTCATATCGTCCTCGTCAAAGAGGAGATGATCATCTGTTGGGGAGGTTTTTGTGGTGCTCTTAGAAACTTTTTTCTTTAGTTTCTTTTTCTGCACCTTTGGCATTGTCGGAAACTCCTTTTTGTTGGAGACATCCGGTGTCGGCTGGGGGGCGGCTTCCTTCCTCTTAGGAGGTCGGGGGGCCTTTTCGCTTTTGTTCCTTCCCCAGACATGGGTGCCCGGTGGGGCAGGAACAAAGTCTGATCGGTTTTGAGCAACCTCTTGTCGCCTGAGGGCCGCCTTTTTCCTGACAGAGCAAGTCAGGCTCCAGGCATGATGCTTCTTGGCACAGTTGGGACATTTGGCTGTTGTGTCCCTCTTTTCCTCTTTGTATGCCTTGAGGCATACCTCTGTGTTGTGTGCCTTGCTACAGACACCACATTTAGGCTTGGCTGTACAGTTAGCCTTGTGGTGACCGTATTTCTGGCACTTGAAACACCGAAGTGGTTCTGGCACATACGTTCGAAGGTTGTAGGTGCCCCAGTTACCCAGATCAAGGGTAGTGGTTGGGGCACCTTTCATGGTCACCAGGACTTGCCTGGTTGGGGTCTTCCCCTTCGACATTCGGGAAGCCTGCACGACCTGTGGGTGTGAAGCGATCAGCTCCACATCGTACGAGACTGAGAAGCCAAGTAGCACCATCTTGGTTCTCTTTTCCTCGGGAATTAGTGGGGAAAGACTCACTTTTCTCCCATCAGTTAGCTCCTTCGTTTCCCGGAGGAAATTTAAGGTAGCTTGATCTTTGGGCATTATGATCATGCCCTGATCTCGGGCGACCCGGATCGACAACCGGATTTTCCGTTGCAACTCCAATGCCCTGACCAATTGGTAGGCATTGTCGAAGCCTTCAGGTTTAGCTGGCACTTTGAACTGGGTGAAGCGTTTAGGGGGTCCCGACTCTTCATCAGAGTCGGTATCCGGCCTCGGACGCTTCGGCCCGCCCTTTCGGCTTTCGGGCTTGTTTGAGGAGGCAGGAGCTGATGCGGCTGGTTCAGCCTGCTCTCCCCTCTCAGTCGGGGAGGCCGTCTGTGAACTCAGGGGCCTCCCTGGCTTAGCTGCTGGCCTGGAGAGGCCAGCTCGCGAGTCAAGATCTTTGACTATTCGGTGGACAGACCCATTGGCTTCGGTCTTGTCCACCTTAGCAGCAGGGGTGACAGTGTCATCCTGTGCTTGGGGCTTTCTTTTGCCACCGGAAGGCGCATATGCCTTCATGGTGACTACCGTGGTCTGGGCCTTGCGCGGTTCGTCAACTGTAAGTTCAGTCTGTGGGGGGTGTTTGATTGTTTTTTCCATGAATTGGTAAGTGCTTCATCCTCTCACGCCCCCACCCACCACGGAGTCCAACAAGGGGAAGCTGAGTGTCAGAACCAGTGTCTAACAGCAACAGGAGTGATGAGAGGATATACGCAGCCAATAGCCATTGTGACGGCACTCACGGACCATTGTGAGTGCCAATGGCGGCATGACTGCTTGACCCTAGCCTCCCGGGGGAGACCAGCCGATTGACCGTGACCGGGCCGGGATCAGGCCGCCTGTCTTGCTGGAATAGAGGACCAAAGAGGCGTGTTGCTAGCCGCAGGGCGTACTCGTTCACGGCATCGCTCAACCTCCAGGACTCCCGTCTCCACAGCGCACAAGGCTGCCACGCACGGCAAACGCGTGGGTAGGTGTAAACCCCTGGGGAGAGACCAGAGGGGATGCCCTTCCACCTACAAGACATCATTGTTTGGAGCCTTTTTGCTCAGCCCTCTGAGACAGCCACCCAAAGGTTGCTTCACCGCATTGGGGGAAGAGGAGTCTTGCACTTTTACCAGGCAGTTCCCTTCATCCCTCTGAAGCAACCACCCAAAGGTTGTTTCACCTCAGTGAGGAAGGAAAGGACCTGTGTCTTTTCAAAGTAGTTCCCCCTTCCCTCTAAAACAGCCACCCAAAGGTTGTTTCACCTCAGTGAGGGAAGGGAGGTTTTGCGTTCTTGTCAGGCACTTCCTTTCGTTCCCCTGAAGCAACCACCCAAAGGTTGTTTCACCTCAGTGAGGAAGGAAAGGACCTGTGTCTTATCGAAGTGGTTCACCCTTCCCTCTAAAACAGCCACCCAAAGGCTGTTTCACCTCAGTGAGGGAAGGGGGGTTTTGCGTTCTTGCCAGGCAGTTCCTTACATTCCTCTGAAGCAACCACCCAAAGGTTGTTTCACCTCAGTGAGGAAGGAAAGGACCTGTGTCTTTTCAAAGTGTTTCCCCCTTCCCTCTGAAGCAGCCATCCAAAGGCTGTTTCACCTCAGTGAGGGAAGGGGGGTTTTGTCCTTTTTGTCAGCTGGTTCCTTTCATCCCTCTGAAGCAACCATCCAAAGGTTGTTTCACCTCAGTGAGGGGGGGGGGCGGTACTCGAAAACCATTCCGGACGTCTAGACGGGAGCGGTCGCCTGTGTGAAGGGCAGGGCCACAAACCGACCGAGAAGCGGGGCGGCACGGGGAATGGTTACCCCGGCGGCCCCCGGCCGGCTGCGTGGCGCGAGCCCGCGACCTTTGCCGTGCCCGCGTGGAAATATGTGCGCGCAACTGTTGGTGTGTATGCTTAGTGTGTAAGTCGGTAATTTTACGTGCGGAAGTGCGTGTGTGAATTGTATAAAAGTTTTTCATTGCATAAATGTTTTGTCTGCTGTGTATTTGTGTTTCTCGGTCGTTTGTGTTGGGAAATCTGTGCGTGCATCTTTGCGCGCGTGTGTGTGTGTGTGTGTGTTTGATGTAGTAATTGTGTGTACAAGTGCGTGTGTGAATTCTATATGAATCGTATAAAAGTTTTTGCAAGTTTTTCATTGCATAAATGTTTTGTCTGCTGTGTATTTGTGTGTTTCTCGGTCGTTTGTGTTTGGAAATCTGTGCGTGCATCTTTGAGTGTGTGTGTGTGTGTAATGTAGTGATTGTGTGTGAATTGTATAAATCCGCATGCTTTTCGTTGTTTGATTGACGGACGTATGTGTTGGAAAGTTTGTGTGGTTTGTAAAAGTAAAAAAGAGGGAATTGTGTGCGTTTATGTATAAAAGGTTGTACAATTGTCTGTGTGCAAGTCTGTGAGCAAGTCTGTGTGCGAAGCGCTGTGACTAGGGTCTGTGTGCAAGTCTGTGTGGACTCGGACGGTGACGGGGAGGGCTGTGACCGAGGATCTCATTTTTGAAACCATTTTATAAATTTTCAATAATTTTTTGTGCCTCGTAACTTCAAGGAAGGTTGCACTTTTTGAGTTTTCTTGTTGATGACGTCAGGTCATGTGACCTGACCTCATTCTTCTTCTCTATGGTTTGCGAAGTTCTAGCTTCGCCCGGGCCTTCTAGATATGGCCCGGCCTGTGCCAGCTTTTTTACGGCTGTCTCATTGAGTTGTCTGACACTCGGTGCTTACCGTGGCGGCGGGATTGCCGCCATGGTGTAAGCATTTCGCATAGCCTCTTTACCAGCACGGCGGCTGTTGTGGGCGGTCCCTGTCTCAGGAATTGTGTATGGTCACAATTTTCTAGGTAGTGGACTAGTGTGGCGTTCGGCTCGCCGCAGTGCTTGCAGCACCTTTCATCGTGTTTGATTGTTGGGATAATCTGCCATGCACAGTGGTAACCTAGGCGCATTCTGTTAAGAATGACTTCGGTACCTCTGTTGCTTACTTCAGTGAGTGCCAGTGGTTCATAGCCTGTGGCGTCCGAGTACCAGCTGGCCGAGGGGGAGGTTCTCGTTTCCTCTCTGTGGAGCTGCCGTAGGAAGGTACGACCGACCAAGGCACACTTCTCCATAAGTAATTTTCGGCTCGGTTTTATCGTCATGGGATTTGGGGGCATACCCCTGCCAGCGACGGCTAGTCTGTCAGCAAGCTCGTTCCCTCTGATGCCGATGTGGCTTGGGACCCAGTTGATGATAATTCTTCTACCCTGAGCAAGAATTCTCTGTGCCATTGTGATAATCGTGGTCAGTAGGTAGATGTTGTCTGTGGGTGAGCTGTGCTGAAGACAGTCAATGGCTGCCCTGGAGTCTGTGTGTATGACCACGTGTCCTTCCCTTAGGGACGCGTGGCCTAGGGCTCCCATGATTGCAACTGCCTCTGCCTGTAGCGAGGAGGCGTTGTCTGTTACCCTCATGGATCGCGTGGCATCCCTTGCTGCAAAGCCGGCGCCTGCAGTGTGGCTCAAGGGATCGACCGATCCATCCGTGTAGTATGTTCTACTACCCGGAGGAGTGATGGCTGCAATGACCCTCTTGGCTTCTGCCTTTAGGCTAGGCGTGGGGTATAGGCTCTTTTTCATTGACAGGCTCATTATGTTGAACCCTATCAGGCTCAGTGCCCACGGCGGGGCTTCGGCAAAGTCAGGGTGGGGGGAGTCCATGCCCTTAGCAAGAAGCTGTTCTTTGAGCTGATGGCGTATCAACACCCTGGCTGTATGAGACAGCCAGGAGTTGTTTGCAACGAGCTCGTTGTCTTGTTCGAGGCATCTGACTAATGTTTGTCTTAGGCTTGTGTTCCTGGAAGCCTGGATGACCTTTGACAGGAATTGTGTTGCCATTAGATCGATTCGTGAGTCCAGGGGGAGAAGGTTTGCCTCCATCAGGAGGTTGAGGACCTTCGTCCACCTCGGGGCACCCAGAATGATCCTGGCAGCTTCATTTTGGACTGTTTCTAATTTGTCTGTGTGCTTTTTCTTTGCAGCAATTAGAACGACTGAGGCATAGTCCACAATGGGTCGGACAGCATGTACATAGATCTTAGTACTTTGTGTCTGGCCCCTATGCGTCTCCCAGTCATTGCTCTCATGACGGACAGTCTTGCTTTGGTTCGGTCAACCAGGTACTGGACCTCCTTATGGAAGGAGAGGGTCCGGTCTATCCTTACCCCAAGGTATAGGTAGTCCTGGACCCATTCTAATTCCACTACCTGGATTTTCAGTCTTGTGCCTCGAACTCTCTGTCTCAGAGCCATGGCTTTGGATTTGGCTGCAGAGATCTTTAGTCCTGTCCTACAACACTCCTCTGACACGAGGTCCAGACAACGCTGGGCTTTATTCTGGCTGCGTGGTCCAGTGGAGGTGATAGCGAGATCGTCTGCATACGAGATGATCTGGCACCCCACTGGGAGGTTTATGTTGAGGATGCAGGACATTAAAGTGTTGAATAGGGCTGGACTGAGAACCCCACCCTGTGGCGTTCCATTTTCGAGCGGCATGTGCTGCGATAGGTGACCCTGGAATTTGACATTGGCAGTCCTGTTCCTGAAGTAGTCACCTATCCAAGCCAAGAGCTTTCCTCTGATTCCCTTCTGGATCAGGCTTTCCTGAATGGCAAGCGGACTTGCCAGTTCAAAAGCCTTCTCCAGGTCAAGGAATACCACCACAGCTGGGCCCTTGCTGATTGTGCTTAAGAGCGTGGCTATGCTGTGTGTTGTGCCCATGCCCCTTGTGAACCCGTGAAGGTGTTCGTGCGGGTGCCCGTTTTCCATTGAAGCTGGTTTAGTACCATCCTCTCAGCCGTCTTGGCCAGGCAGCTGAGCAGAGAGATGGGGCGGTACTTCCCCGGCTCCTTTGGTTTTGGGACGAGAACTATGGTAGCCCTCTTCCAACTCTAGGGTAGAGTGGAAGTTTCCCAGGACTTGTTGATGAGTTGCAAGAGTGCACGCTCACCTAGTCCTAGGTGGGAGATAATGGGGTACGAGATCCCATCAGAGCCCGGGGCTGTGTTGGAACTGGTTTTATAGGCTTTCCTTAGTTCCCTCAGAGAAAAGATAACGTCTGAGTTATCGGGTTCGGCTGCCCTTTCTCTGATCTGAGCGTGTCTGACTGGCTGTAGTCGCTCTTGTCTTGCCCTCAGCTCGGCTGGCAGACTGTTGCTGCTCGTTCTCGCAGAGAACTCGTGCGCCAGTCTGTTAGCCTCTGCTTGGGGGTCGTGATGGGTGCACCTCGGGGCTGAGCGGCTGGTAGCTCGCTTGACCCGTTGCCAGATGGGTGGTTTGGTGGTCGAAGGACTCACACCTTTCCAGCCACTTTTCCTGCCTGACTCTGTTGGCAGTTTCCTTGGCATCCGTGACAGCCTCCCTTAGGAGGGATAAGTTGTCAGGGGTTCTTTGCCTTCGGAATAGTTTTCGGCTCATGTTCACCCTGTGGTTGACCTCCCTGATCTCGTCATTGAAGTATCAGGTGTCTTTGTGACTTCTGGACCCAGGCCGAGTTTTGGGTATGGTCTGTGAGGCTGCTTCATTAATGGCGTTTAGCAGGTTAGCTTCGAGCACTTCCACATTTTTGCTTTGTGGGGGATCGTTGCATCTCAGACAGAGGGCCAAGGCGTTTTGAAACGCCTGCCAGTTGGCCTTGTCTGTTTTCCATCTTGGATTCGGTCTTAGGATTTCGGCTGGGCCAGCATCCATGAGGGTAGTTATAGTGCCGTAATGGTCACTTGTGACGGTCTCATCGACACGCCAGCCAATCCTCCCTACCAGAGTCACAGTGGCCAGGGTGAGGTCTAGGACCCCTCCTCTGACATGCGTTGGCTCTTGGGTGTTGAGGAGAGCGATCTCAGGGAATGTCTCTAGCACGTCGGCTATGTGATAGCCGGCCGCATCCGGTGCCCGGCAGGGAGCCAGGATGGGGTGGTGTGCAGCAGAAGCACAGACCTGACTGATGTCTAAGCTTCTACAGCGTGGCCGGCTGTACACGTTGTACAGTTTGAGGGGCCCCCCGGCCAGGTGAACCTCGACGGCAAGGGATTCAACATCGTCTCCACAGTGCGATGCATCGGCTATTGCGGAGCAGGGGATTGTTGCTCTCACAAGGGTGATCAAGCCTCTCTTGCCAGGTGTTCGTGGCAGTGTGAAGGCATGGTACCCTGAGAAGGGAACAGTGTCCACTGTTAATGTCTCCTGGAGCATGACAATGTCAATGTTCCTTGATCGCACTACTGCTTGGAGAAAAGCGTTCTTTGCAGAGAAGCTATTGATGTTCCACTCTAGGATGCTAAGATGGTGTGTCATGATGTTACTCAGTGATAGTTACATCAGAGACATCGTCAGAGTCTGACAACTCCATTGCGAGGTCCTCGCTGGTTGAGGGCTCCTTGTCTGTTGTCAGGCTATCCTTGGGTCCACTGGGAGGTGGAGAGCCTTTGGTAGCTCTGACTTTGGTTGGTTCGGCTTTTTCTTGGCTGGCCTTGCTGGCCTTGCTGGCCTTGCCTGGGCAAGGTCAGCGTGATCTGGCTCTGGCTGCACAGATTCAGCCTGTTTTGGCTCTGCCTGTGAAGGTAGGGCCTGGTTTGGAGTGGGGAGGGGAGTCTCGTCCTGGGGTGAGGGTGAGGCTGGTTTTGCTCTAACCAGCTTTCTTCCCTTCAGGGCTGCGACAGTCTGGGTCATTGCCGTCATGGCGACCGAAACTGCCTTCTCGGCCTCCTCACTCGACCTCCCCAGGGCTGTTGCTACTGCTGAGACAACAGCAGTTAACAGGAGAGTCATATCGTCCTCGTCAAAAAGGAGATGATCATCTGTTGGGGAAGTTTTTGTGGTGCTCTTAGAACCTTTTTTCTTTAGTTTCTTTTTCTGCACCTTTGGCATTGTCGGAAACTCCTTTTTGTTGGAGACATCCGGTGTCGGCTGGGGAGCGGCTTCCTTTCTCGTAGGAGGTCGGGAGGCCTTTTCGCTTTTGTTCCTTCCCCAGACATGGGTGCCCGGTGGGGCAGGAACAAAGTCTGGTCGGTTTTGAGCAACCTCTTGTCGCCTGAGGGCCGCCTCTTTCCTGACAGAGCAAGTCAAGCTCCAGGCATGATGCTTCTTGGCACAGTTGGGACATTTGGCTGTTGTGTCCCTCTTTTCCTCTTTGTATGCCTTGAGGCATACCTCTGTATTGTGTGCCTTGCTACAGACACCACATTTAGACTTGGCTGTACAGTTAGCCTGGTGGTGATCGTATTTCTGGCACTTGAAACACCGAAGTGGTTCTGGCACATACGTTCGAAGGTTGTAGGTGCCCCAGTTACCCAGATCAAGGGTAGTGGTTGGGGCACTTTTCATGGTCACCAGGACTTGCCTGGTTGGGGTCTTCCCCTTTGACATTCGGGAAGCCTGCACGACCTGTGGGTGTGAAGCGATCAGCTCCACATCGTACGAGATTGAGAAGCCAAGTAGCACCATCTTGGTTCTCTTTTCCTCGGGACTTAGTGGGGAAAGACTCACTTTCCTCCCATCGGCTAGGAAATTCAAGGTAGCTTGATCTTTGGGCATTATGATCATGCCCTGATCTCGGGCGACACGGATCGACAACCGGATTTTCCGTTGCAACTCCAATGCCCTGACCAATTGGTAGGCATTGTCGAAGCCTTCGGGTTTAGCTGGCACTTTGAACTGGGCGAAGCATTTAGGGGGTCCCGACTCTTCATCAGAGTCGATCTCCGGCCTCGGACGCTTCGGCCCGCCCTTTCGGCTTTCGGGCTTGTTTGTGGACGCAGCAGCTGAAGCGGCTGGTTCAGCCTGCTCTTCCCTCTTAATCGGGGAGGCCGTCTGAGAACTCAGGGGCCTCCCTGGCTTAGCTGTTGGCCTGGAGAGGCCAGCTCGCGAGTCAAGATGTTTGACTATTCGGTGGACAGACCCATTGGCTTCGGTCTTGTCCACCTTAGCAGCAGGGGTGACAGTGTCATCCTGTGCATGGGGCTTTCTTTTGCCACCGGAAGGCACATATGCCTTCATGGTGACTGCCGTGGTCTGGGCCTTGCGCGGTTCGTCAACATTTTTGTCAGTCTGTGGGGGGTGTTTGTTTGAGTTAGCCATAAATTGGTAAGTGCTTCATCCTCTCACGACCCCCACCCACCACGGAGTCCAACAAGGGGAAGATGAGTGTCAGAACCAGTGTCTAACAGCAACAGGGGTGATGAGAGGATATACGCAGCCAGTAGCCATTGTGACGGCGCTCACGGACCATTGTGAGTGCCAATGGCGGCATGACTGCTTGACCTTAGCCTCCCGGGGGAGACCAGCCGATTGACCGTGACCGGACCGGGATCAGGCCGCCTGTCTTGCTGGAATAGAGGACCAAAGAGGCGTGTTGCTAGCCGCAGGGCGTACTCGTTCACGGCATCGCTCAACCTCCAGGACTCCCGTCTCCACAGCGCACAAGGCTGCCACGCACGGCAAACGCGTGGGTAGGTGTCAACCCCTGTGGAGAGACCAGAGGGGATGCCCTTCCACCTACGAGACATCATTGTTTGGAGCCCTTTCGCTCAGCCCTCTGATGCAGCCACCCAAAGGTTGCTTCACTGCAGTGAGGTCTTGTACTTTTACCAGGCAGTTCCTTTCATCCCTCTGAAGCAACCACCCAAAGGTTGTTTCACCTCAGTGAGGAAGGAAAGGACCTGTGTCTTTTCAAAGTAGTTCCCCCTTCCCTCTGAAACAGCCACCCAAAGGCTGTTTCACCTCAGTGAGGGAAGGGAGGTTTTGCGTTCTTGTCAGGCACTTCCTTTCGTTCCCCTGAAGCAACCACCCAAAGGTTGTTTCACCTCAGTGAGGAAGGGAAGGACCTGTGTCTTTTTGAGGGGATTCCTCCTTCCCTCTGAGACAGCCACCCAAAGGCTGTTTCATCTCAGTGAGGGAAGGGAGGTTTTGCACTTTTGCCAGGCAGTTCCTTTCATCCCTCTGAAGCAACCACCCAAGAAAGGACCTGTGTCTTTTCAAAGTGTTTCCCCTTCCCTCTGAAGCAGCCATCCAAAGGCTGTTTCACCTCAGTGAGGGAAGGGGGGTTTTGTCCTTTTGCCAGCTGGTTCCTTTCATCCCTCTGAAGCAACCATCCAAAGGTTGTTTCACCTCAGTGAGGGGGGGGGGGCGGCACTCGAAAAACCATTCCGGACGTCTAGACGGGAGCGGTCGCCTGTGTGAAGGGCAGGGCCACAAACCGACCAAGAAGCGGGGCGGCACGGGGAATGGTAACCCCGGCGGCCCCCGGCCCGCTGCGTGGCGCGAGCCCGCGACCTTTGCTGTGCACCCTGACCTCATCAACAAGAAAAGAGAGAGAGAGAGAGAGACCGCCATGACACTCGTCCCCACTGTGTTTGTGTGTGTGTGTGTTTGAGAGAGACAGTGACGTCATGCTACGTGACATATCATGTGATTTTCACGCCATTTCCGCTGCGTGCCTCACGTGACAATATCACGTGATTTTCTGGAACCTTCCCGCGCATACCTCACGTGACCTAATACGTGATTATCACGCCATTTCCGCTGCGTGCCTCACGTGACGTGTCACGTGACAATATCACGTGATTTTCTGGAACCTTCCCGCGCATATCTCACGTGACCTATCACGTGACTTTCTGGACCCCTCCGAGGCACAAGGATTGGCAATATCTTCAATTGGCCATTTGGCCCCTCCGGGTCAGAAGGATTGGCAATAGAGTAGTTTGGCGATAGTTTACCTGTACTTCACGTGATAAGTCACGTGACTCACGTGACTTGAAATTAATGATCTGATTGGCCGAAACCCTGTAGAAAATCGTATAAAAGGCCATGCAGAGGTCAAGGTAATCACGGTCACTCGTGTTTCAGATTTTGATGAGGCAACACCTTGTTAAAACGCAGAAGCAATAAGCAAAAAGTCTTGTGCCACTTGAGCTACCCTGGAACCCGGGGCCTCTCGTCTCGCTAGATATTACTGTTTCTGAGTTGTTATTAAAGTAATCGAAATAAAGTAAAAGAAACCTGTAATTACAGATCTTGCGCACTTTATAGTGCTTTGCCAGCACCTTCAGTGCACTTGTTTTTGCAGGTGACACGAGGCTACAGTAGAAGTAGTCAGCACCCCACCTCAGACCCGCAGCTCTCTTCTACACCAGGGTAGCCCTTGTGGCTTTGACCCCTGGGTGGGGAGGCCCAGTAGTCTGGGGCGTCATTTGGGCGCACTTTTTCTTTGGTCCTGATTTCTTTTCATCTTAATGTGACTTTCCTGAGCCTACCGGAGTTCCTCGGAACTCCCATATTCGCTTGGGGGGTGGGCATTGAATTACCGTCCTTCGCCTAGGCAAGTTCGGCGGTAAGGAAGTGTCCCACACATAACTCGATCCCTCTGTGGTACTGGAGAACGCAACCAGGCTTCCACTGGGGGGGTAGAGGACGAAAAACTGCCTTACTCTCTTAGCTATTGCTGTTAGGTTGATAACAAAAGTTAAGAGGTTTATGTCCCTTCAGGACTACGTTTTTGAGAAAAAGGGTCGGACCTGGTCCGATACCCAGGATGAGTGACACCCCGGCTACCCCTTCTCCTCCTCAAGGAGGAGGGGCGACTAAAGACCCTTCTACGACTAATCTGATGACGAACAACGGAACCCCCACTAATGACAAGAAGAGACGACCACTTTTCAAAATCCCCTCCCAGAATGCAAGGTTCGCGAATGTAAAATGCGTGAATGAAAATCAGTTGCTTTTGAACGTGAACCCCTTTATCATCAAAAAGGTCCTTGATGGTCAAGTGGACGGCGACTTTGATTTTGTCAAAAAATTGCGAGATGGAAGCCTCCTTGTTAAAGTACAATACAACTCCCAGATTAAGGATTTACTTAAGCTGACGCAAATTCATGAAAGTAACTATCCCTATTGGCCCAAATACCTGTAATGGAGTAATCTTTCAAAGGGATTTGATGACGATGGATGAAAGTGAAATTCTTGAGAGCATGAAGGACCAAGACGTAGTGGACGTTCATTGTATGACCAAGAAGGACGGGGATGTGCGAACGAAAACTGGACTGTGTTTTTTGACTTTTGCCTTGAATAAAATCCCTGAATATGTCAATGTCGGTTATGAACGTGTTCAAGTAAGACCTTATGTCCAATAGCCAATGCATTGTAATAGATGCCAAAAATTCGGACACACCTCATTAAGATGTATTGACAAAGATTCATCTAAATTTACTTGCCGTAAATGTGCTGAAGCCCATGACACCATCACATGTACTAGCCAGATTTCCAAATGTACTAACTGTGGAGGTCCCCATCATTCAGGATCTGCCGCGTGCAGCATCCTGAAGAAGGAGACTAAAACATTAGCATATATGAGAAAGCATGAAGTTAGTTATACTGAAGCTAAGAGGAAAGTGGAAAG
This sequence comes from Penaeus chinensis, assembly GCF_019202785.1. Taxonomy (NCBI): domain Eukaryota; kingdom Metazoa; phylum Arthropoda; class Malacostraca; order Decapoda; family Penaeidae; genus Penaeus; species Penaeus chinensis. Next base: position 28,666,659 of record NC_061831.1, read on the forward strand.
TTTGACACACAAACCCGATACTTCCTATGCTGCAGCGGTAACTAGCAACACCCCTAGTACAAGTGATGTCAGTCAACAGCTTGCAGCTAAGGATAAGGAAATGGCCGAACTCAAACAAACCGTTAAAGATTTAAATATTAAAGTTTATCAACTGACAAAATTGGTCGATCAAATGGCTGCATCAACCCAGCTTAAATGACATAAGAAGGATGATACCGAATCACAGTCCTGAGCGCACCTACCTGTCCGGGCTACTCCTGTGAGGACTTCGTCTGTCTCGCGATCGGTTTCTCGAGAGAGAAGCAGGTCGCAATCTGTCAGTCGTCATCCTCGCCAGGAGGTGCAGGACATGGAGGCTTCTGTCTCCAAACCATCCCGTGAGAGGTCCCCGGGAAGCGAGGGAGAGGAGACGCCTCCCTCCCATAAAAAGAAAATAAAAAATGGTGGACAAGGCACTTCCAAACCCCATAAAACGTAATCATCGCGTCAACCATTATACAATGGAACTGTCGAAGTATTAGATCTAATGTAAATGACCTTAAGTTATTAGCCTCGTCCTATGCTCCCGATATCATAGTTCTCCAAGAAACTCACTTAACAAACCTTGTCTCTGACGAAGTCGTATCGCTCAGGAACTACCATTTATGTCGGAAGGATCGTAAGGGTAGGGGTGGAGGCGGAGTCGCCATGTACATCCACCAAAGCCTCCCTTTTACAGAAGTGACTATTGATTCTACTTTGGAGTTTGTCGCATGCAAAGTAAAAATTAATGGCACGTATCTGGCTATATGTTCAGTTTATTGTCCGCCTGATAAAGTGATAATCTATGATGAGCTTTTTGCTCTTCAGTAACGTCTGCCACAAAATAAAGTAATTTTAGGTGATTTTAATGCTCATCATACGTTATGGGGTTCCCTACGGGTGGATGGTAGAGGCGAGCAAGTAGTTAAGCTGATTAACGAGTCTGATTTTGTCCTTCTGAATGATGGTAGTCCCACGCGGGTGGACGATAATACCGGTAATTTGAGCTTTATAGATATATCACTGGTCTCTTCATCAATAGCAGCCAAGTGCCTGCGCCACACCATTGACGACTCGTTGGGAAGCGATCATCTTCCAATTTTGATTAAATATTCATGCGACACAGTGAGAACGCCTTCAGCGCCTAAATTTAACGTAAAAACAGCAGACTGGGTCGCCTTCACAAGGAGCGTTAAGCTCGAACTTGTTGGAGAAATCATTGATGATAAAGTAAACAATATTCAGAATTCGATTATAGAAGCAGCTTTGCTATCCATTCCTAAAACTTCGACAGATAGCGCTAAGCATAGAGTTCCATGGTGGACACCAGATTGCCGCAGGGCGCTGTGCCGACGCAATAAGGCCTACAGGCTTTTCATAAGAAAAAAAAAAAAAACATCACAAATGAGAACTTTTGCAATTACAAACAAGCAAGAGCTAGGGCTCGTAGAGTAATTAGACAAGCAAAAAGAGACTACTGGCGAAGCTTTGTCTCTACAATTAACAGCAATTCAAAAACATCACAGGTTTGGTCCACTGTCAATAAAATCAAAAAAAAAAAAAAATATATCATCTTTCAAAATTACCAAAATCATTGAAGAGGGTAACAACTTGGATTCACCTTGAAACATTGCTAATGCACTCGCCAGGCAGTTCTCTCAAACAAACAGCTCAGCAAACTACCATCACGCATTCCTGCCCACTTTGCCACAGGAGATGACTTTGATTACAATAAAGACCTTACAATAGATGAGCTTGTCTGAGCCCTAGAGGCCTGTAGAGGAACATCCCCAGGCCACGATGAGATTCGATATGAGATGATGAAGCATCTTAATCATGATGACATGATTAAGTTGCTAGAAGTGTACAATGAAATTTGGAAAAGCCACACTTTTCCAAACTCATGGCACTTCGCCCACATCATTCCCATATTGAAAGGAGGGGGTAATCCCAAATTTGGCATCTCCTACCACCCAATTGCGTTGACAAGTTGCTTATGCAAGGTCATGGAACGAATTGTTAATAGTAGGCTTTTGCATTTTTTAAATTCCAGTAATTTACTAGTTGACGAGCAGTGCGGCTTCCGAAAGGGACGCCAAATTCTCGATCAACTAGTAAGGCAATTGCCAAAAAAGATTATTTGATTTCAGTATTTTTAGATATAGAAAAAGCCTACGACATGACATGGCGATATGGCCTACTCAGAAAACTTTATGCTTTATCTTTTTGTGTAGGTGCGGGTGTATGGTCGACTGAATGTGAACTAAAGTTTAGACTGCCGAATCATACATCGATTTTTCTTGCTGAACTTTTTGCCATTGATTTTGCACTATCGACGACCCACGATAGAATAATTATTTTTTTCAGATTCATTAAGTTCACTTAAAGCTATTAAATCCTTAGAAACCACTAAACATGAAATGCTAGGTAACATCATTCGTAAGTTACACGGTGCCAACAAATCAATCAAGCTAATATGGGTACCAGGTCACTCTGGTATCCATGGTAATGAACAGGCTGACAAATTAGCCGGGTCAACTGGCGATCTGGACACTACCATAGTTCGTACAGATCTCAGGTGTTTTGTCTCTTATAAAAGCAAAAATATATCTCCTGTGGCAAAGTGAGTGGACCAACCTCCAACTCACAAACAAAATGAAGCACACCATAGACCTGTGGGACACATCCCACAGGAAGGACAGAAGGGAGGAGGTGGTTCTGGCCCGCCTAAGGGTCAATGCCATCCGAATAACCCACCTCACTCCCTACATAGAGAGAACCTATCCTCCACAGTGCCCTCAATGCACCACCACCCTAACTCTCAACCACATATTTACAACATGCCCAATATACCATATCAATAGACAACCACTCAGAAATTTTCTAAGAATAAAAAATAAAGATTTTACTATATCAAATCTGCTATCAGATGATGAAAAAATAATAAATAAAGTAATCACTTTTCTAAGGGAGACAAGATAGCCAAGAAATCCAACTAGGAAAGAAAGAAGGAAGGTAATCACTCGCCAGCTCTAGACCTTTTCTTGAAAATGTCTCGAATGCGTTTTACTCGCTGCTCCCGCAAGCCGAGGAATTTTCCTGTAGTTGGACGATCCCCAACCATCCACTTCCAGAGGATATCCTCGCTTGCGGAATGCCCCAGACCCGCTCCTCTATCTGTACTCATCCGACGACGAAGTCGATGATGAGGGCTCAGATGAGGACTACACACCTCTTTTGAAACTCTCAAGGACAAGTAATCTCTCTGGTAAGTTTTCTATCTTTTCTTTGACTTGTGAAAATACCTGCCTCTTTGGACATATACTACTTTGTTTCTGCATATCATAACTATTTTACATAGAACTCATGTTTTCTTCGTATTTTTACAGAAGTTGAAATCTCCGGCCAGTTCAACGGTGACGACTCGGATTGGTAGGAATCCGACTCCGGAGAATCTGCCGTGGAGGACAGCTCGGATGTAGATTACGACTATGTCCCGCTGGTGGATACCTCCTTGGACTCGGACGAGCCCCTCGCGGAATACGCCAGGCGAAAGTGGGAGCGCAACGCTCCCGGAACCCCTTCTTTTGCTTGGGCAAAGGAGGAGAACTTCGTCAGGCGTCACTGCTTCGAGGGGACACCGGGTGTGCACGCACACCTTGACAAATCGTCCAGC
>NC_061831.1:28697855-28700355 GCF_019202785.1 Penaeus chinensis
AGCCAATGAACTGGTATCCATATAGATAAAATTATCAGCATCATGGGAGAAGAACAACTAACTGCTGGACCTGAAATAAAATCGCCAACCAAAGCTCATAGGTATGATAAACCCCCACGTAAGGCTAGGCTAAATCCTGAAATTTTCAAAATCTAAGATGAGTTGCACTTAACAGAGCTTGCAGAAACTAATTTGGAACAGGAGACCATCCCTGTCAGCTGCAACATTGTTGTAGTAGTTGCATTATACAAGTGGGAAAAAGACTGCTGTAGCAACTACTGGGGCTTCTGCTACTTCCATAAGTTTACAAGATCATAGCCAGTCATTAACCAGTGACTTACAGGATATCTAGAGCCTTTATGTGGGGAGTATCCAGCTGGTTTTAGAACTAATAGATCTACCTACGACCGTATATTCGCATTAAAGTAAATTATAGAGCAGTGCTGAGAAAGTAGGACTCAGGGTAATGGCAATTATACCAAAGTCATACATATACAAAGTGGCCAAGACCATAAACAGAGCAAGAATTCACTGCTAACATCAACATTTACAGAGTAGAATGTTCTATTCATCTGGACTCCATAATATCTCCTAACAATGACATTGGCCCCGAGATAGAACCAGGGATCAGTGCCGTCACGAAAGCATTCTACGGATCGAAACAACTCTATTAATCGAGGTTGTTATCAAGGAGAACAAAACTGAGATTGTACTCATCCATGTCCTTCCTGGTCTCACATTCTGAACATTGGGACTAAATTGCTTAGATGTGAAAGCGACATTTTGAAAACAATATGTGGTCTTATGTTCTTGATAAAACATCTCTGCCCCTGATGACTGATAACATAAGATCTGCTAGGCTAAGGTGCTTAGGGCACATATTATGATGTAACCCAGAACGACTCACAAAACAAGTGCACACAATGGAGTAATCATCTGATCTCAGATTCTTTGGTGTCGACCCTGATGATATAGGACATCTTGCACAGGATTGAAGAGAGTGGCAGCTCCTGGTGGTAACAGCCAAGGGCTCAAGTGAGTGACGTGGAAAGTAATTTGAACTTTTTTGTTCACGGAACTAGTGGTTTGCAATTTAAAAAATAATGATATTGTATATTTGATGATACTGTTTATGTAAATGAATATTAACTGATTCCTGAAATATACGCCCAGTAAGAAAGTAATATGTCCAATGGTATATCACGCACCAATGACACGTGCGAAATCCGAAATTACACGTTTTCAAGATGGATACAAGGCAGTCTGTAATTGCAAAAGAGGCATTGGGATCATTGGGATGAGGGTAAGTGAAGCTTGGGTATCTCCCAGTCGATGACCGACCGTCCTCGTTCCGGCTCTCCGCGAAAGACCACTGAAGCTCAGATCTATGTTAATAAGGTCTCGTCACTTTTAAGTTCTGTGCAGCTTTGGGTGATAAGGCCTATGACGTCACTTGGTAAGGCTGAGAACGGGAATGGGGAGAGGATATAGAAAATGGGAGGCTGGAGGAAGGAGATAAACGGTAGCAAACGGAGCAAACACTAAAGTAAATTTAGATGCTGGCTTATTCCAGTGATTTGCTCATTGAACTGATTTTACAGGCGATGATTATTTGTTGGTATATATCGTATATTTTACCTGGTTTCAATTTTATATTTTATGTTATAAGAAGTGAAATGAACGAAGAAGACAAGGTATATGAATGATAATATTGTTTTATTCTATCAAAGCAAATGTAAAATCCAAATGCTTTACACAGATTTATTATAAAAAAAAACGTACAACTAGGATACCACAACACACATCGCATAATAATAATAAAGTAAAAAAATATATAAATATAATAATAATTATAATAATGATAATAATACATATACATACACATACCCATACATATATTAGATAGATGATAATAAATAAGGCAATGTATCCAACCACTGTACTTTTCCGGATCTACATTCTATTCACGACTGACCACCAGATTAGCGTCGAACCCCCAAGCTTTCCACCAAGTGACGTCATGCGCGGGGCGGGCGAATTTGAGTAGTTCAGTGACGAGACTTTACTTATATAGACCTTGGGTCAAGATGCCCCTTCACCTATTCAGTTCAAATTCAGGAAGACCTACAGATCCCTTTCTCAAGCCGCACGGTTAGTAAATGACCGATGGAGTTGAGAAACCACAGAGCATCACCAAAAAGGGCTTATCATCCGACTTCGGCAAGGTCGCCTCCAGTTCGCCGAGCAGTATGTAGAGAAAGATCTTGATTACTAGGGAAGAGAAATATGGACATAAGTAGAATGTGGGGAAGGATCTTCCTGCATGGTGTTGGTGAACTCGTCGAAATAAAAAAAAAATGTATTGAATTGTTAGAGGAAATGCTTCTTCGACTAGTATGCTGCAATGCCAACAATCTTATTCATGCTCGGTAACTGCCCTACGTGCACGTCTAGGATAGTTATGGAATGGTTCAATGGCCATAGACACCCGGAGCTGCAG
>NC_061831.1:28712855-28727855 GCF_019202785.1 Penaeus chinensis
GCAAAAATGTAGGGTCATGAAAGTATCGTCAAAAGGGGCAAAATAGAATTAGCTGAACAAACAATGCCTATAAATAAAAAGAAGAGAGATGGGCGGAAATTCAATACTCAGATAATAAATGAAACAGTGATATCAGGTACCAGCATGAAAACAGCTAAAAGGAGACTCGGAATAGGGGGAAATCAAATATATGCAATAAAGAAACCAGACGAAGTTATCTATAATATGAATTAAATCATAAGAGTAGTGGAAGACTTTTACAGAGGTCCATACTATTCATATGAAGAGGCACGGATAGATGCGAACGCGGTAACTATAGTCGTACCTAACATCACAACAGAAGAAATTGAAAGAGCACTTAAAGGCTTGGAGAGAGGAAAAACACCAGGTGAAGACGGAATTACTATAAACCTTATAAAATATGCAGCAACAGTGAAACTAGCCAAACTTTTTAACAAATGTGTTATCAACGGAAAAACTCCGAAAGCCTGGAAAAATGGAACAACTATTTTGATACATAAAATAGGGGATAGAAAAGATCTAAAAAAAACTACCGACATACGCCTCCTTTCAGATACTTACAAACTGTTCCCAATAGTCATCACAACTCCCATTTCTAACAGTCTGGATTCTAACCAGCCTAGGGAACAGGCCTGCTTCCGCAGTAGATTCTCAACAACAGACCACATCCACACACTCACCCAAATGAGAGAAAAATATAGGAAATCCTTGTATATGGCATTCATCGGTTACGAAAGGTATTTGACTCAGTAGAAATACCAACAGTACAAGAAGCTATTTGAAGACAGGGAATAGAGGATGTATATTGTAAAATACTGGAAGATGTATATGAAGATGGCACAGCAACCATTAAGCTCCACTCGGACACCGATAAAATACCAATTAAAAAAGGTGTTAGACAGGGCGATACCATCTCACCAAAACTGTTTACAGCTTGCCTTGAGGAAATGCTCTAGAATGGATCGGAAAGGGTATCAAAATAGGAGATGAATACCTAAACAATCTAAGCTTTGCAAATTATATTGTTCTCTTCAATGAATCTGCAAATGAAAAGCAGCAACTAATAAACGATCTGAATAGAGAAAGTCTGAAAGTCGGATTTAGGATAAACAAGAAAAAGACTAAGATCATGCGCAACAGTTGAGTTCAATTTGAACAAAGACATGTACAAGGCGAAGCGTTAGAAGTAGTGGACAAGTATATATACCTAAGGCAACTCGTACAGACAAACATATCTAACGAAGAGGAAATTAAGCGACGCATCAGTCTTAGGCTCCTTGCCATTATGTTTAAACAGAAAAGTCTTTAACCAATACGTCTTCTCAGTTATAGCCTATGGATCAGAAACATGGACTACAACCAAATTACTGGAGAGGAAACTAGTAAGTGCCCAGAAAGGGATGGAAAGGTTGATGCTGAGAATTAGCCTAAGAGATAGGATGAGGGCGACGTGGATCGAGAAACATTTTTCCTATCAATATTGTTCGTATTATTGTGGTGATTATTACTATCATTGTTATTGTATTTTTTTTCTATCATTATTGCCATTATTACTGTCATTATTATCATTATTACTATCATAATTGTCATTACACGCATGATTATTGTCATTATTATTGTCATTATTGTCAGTATTACTATCATTATTATTGTCATTTTTAGGATCATTATTGTCAGTATTACTATCATTATTATTGTCATTATTACTATCATTGTCTTTATTACTATTACTGTTATTGTCATTATTACTAGCCTTATTCTCTTTATTTCAATTATTATTATCATTATTACTATAATTATTATCATTATTACTATAATTATTATCATTATTTCTATAATTATCATAATTATGACTCTCATTACTGTCATTATCACTTTTATTATTATTGTAATTATAACTACCATTATTGTTGTAATTATTACTACCATTAATGTCATCATTACTATCATTATCGTCATTTTTACTATATTACTATTATTATTATTGTCATTATTACAATCATTATTATCATTATTAATCTTACTATTATTGTCATAGCTATCATTATTATTGTCATTAATAATGCCATTATTCTCGTTATTACTAATATTATTAAAGTAATCATTACTATCATTATTGTAATTTTTCCTATCATTATGGTCATAATTACTATTATTATTGTCATTACGACTATCATTATTGTCATTATTAAAATCATTACGTCATCATTACTATCATTACTATCATTATTACTATTATTACTTTTATTGTTATTACTATCGTTAGTCATTATTATTTTTATTGTCATTATTACAATTATTATTATTCTTGTCATTGCTACTATCATTAGTGTTGTCATTATTGCTATAATTATTGTCATTATTATTATCATTATTGTCATTATTTCTATTGGGTATTGTCATTATTTCTATCATTATTATTGTTATTATTGCTATATTTTTTGTCATTATTAGTGCTATTATTTTCAAAATCATCATTATTATTATTGTAATTATTATTATCGTTATTGCTATTATTATTGTTGTCATAATTATTATCCTTATTACTTTCATTGTCATTATTACTATTATTACTGTCATTATTACTATTATTTTTATTAACACTTTTACTATTATTGTCAGTAATACTATCATTATTGTCCTAATTACTATTATTATTATTGTCATTCTTACTATCATTATTATCGATATTGTTATTATTATTATAATTGTCATTATTAAGATCATTATCATTTTTATTATCATTATTGTCAGTATTGCTATTATTGTCATTATTACTATCATTATTGCCAATATTATAATTATTATAGTAATTATTATTATAATTATTGTCATTAAAAGCATCATTATTTTCATTATTACTATCATTATTGTTGTTATTCCTATTATTATTGTTGTTGTCTTTATTACTATCATTACTGTCATCATATTATAGTAATTATTATTATCATTATAGTCATTATTACTGTCATTATTATTGCCATTATCACTATCATTATTTTCATTATTATTATCATAACTGTCGTAATAACTACATCATTATTTTCATTATTACTATCATTACCGTCATCATTACTATTATTAGTGACATTGTTGTCAAAATTAGTCTTATAATTATCGTGATTCTTACTATCGTTATTGTCATTATTACTATGATTATAGTATTTTTTATTATGACTATTAACATTATTAAAATCATTATGTTCATTATTAACATTATAACACTATGGTCATTATTATTAATATCACTGTTAAAATTATTATTTTCATTATTACTATCATTAGTACTGTTATTATTACTATCATCATTATTATTATTCCTATCATTAGTTTCCTTACTACTATCATTATTGTGATCATTCTTATCATTAATTTCATTATTTCTATTGTCATTATTACTTATATCATCGTCATTATTATTATCATTATTATTGTTATTACTATCATTTTTATTGTCATTATTACTGTTATTATTGTTGTTATTTTGCTATCATTTTTATTGTAGTTATCACTATCATCATTACCATTATTACAATCATTATTATTGTCATTATTGCCATCATTCTTGCCATTATAACTACTATTATTGTCATTATTAAGATTACTATTATTATGATAATTACTATGATTATCATCATTATTACAATAATCATTATTTTACCATTTTTACCATCATTATTGGTATTCTTAATATCATTATTTGCATTATTACTTATTACTATAATTGTTTCAATTGTCATTATTATTGTCATTATTACTAGCATTATTATTGTTATTAATATTATCGTTATTGTCGTCTTTATAATCATTATTTTTATCATTATTACGATCATTATTATTGTCGTTATTACCATCATTATTGCCATTACTAATATCAGTATTATTGTCATTGTTAGTATAATCATTATTATCATTATTACTAATATTGTTATTCTAATTGTGACTATCATCATTGTCACTATTACTATTATTATTATTGTCATTATTATTATTAATGTTGTCATTACTATCATTATTGTCATTATTACTATTATCATCATATACATTATTAGTATCATTATTGTCATTAATAATATCATTGTCATAGTTACAGTTATAATTATTGTCATTCCTACTATCATTATCTCGTCATTATTGCTATCATTATTGTCATTATTATTATCATTATTGTCATTGACATTAATGTTATTATTGTCATTATTATTATCATTATTGTCATTATTGCTATAATCATTATCGGCATCATTATTATCACTATTGTCATTATTACTGTTATTATTATTATCCTCCTTAATATCATTATTGTCATTATTATCATTATATTAATTATTAATATAATTATTGTCATTTATTGTTATTGTCATTATTACTATCTTTATTTTCATTATGAATATTATTATTATTGTTATTATTACTATCGCTGTTAACATTATTATTATCATTATCACTAGCATTATTATTGTTATTATTACTATCATTATAGTTATCATTCCTATCATTATTTTCCTTATTACTATCATTATTCTCATTTTTACTATTATTATTGTCAATATTGTCATCAGCACTATTATTATTATTATGATGATTATCAAAATCATTATTGTCTAAATTGTCATTATTATCATTATCATTATTACTATTGTTATTATTAATATTATTATTATCATTATTATTATTATTATTATTATTATTATTATTATTATTATTATTATTATCATTATTATTATTGCTACTATGATTATTATTGTCATTATTAGTATAATGATTGTCATTATTACTAATATCGTTATTCTCATTGTGACTATCATTATTGTCATTTTACTATCGTTCTTATTATCATTATTACTATTATTATTGTCATATTTACTATTACTATTATTATCACTATCATCATTACTGTCATTATTAGTATCATTATTCTTATTATTACTTTTATCATTATTTTCATTATTACTACCATTATTATCATTGTCATTGTTACTATCATTATTTTCATTATGACTATCATTACTCTCATTACTATAATTATTATTACTAACATTATGACTGTCATTACTCTCATTACTATAATTATTATTACTAACATTATTACTATCAGTATTGTTTACATTATTACTGTCATTATAATATTCATTCTTACGACCAATATTGTCATAATAGCTAATATTATAATTTTCAGTATTACTATGAATATTATTGCTATTATCATCATTGTCATTATCACTATCATAATTATCATTATTACTGTCATTTGAGTCTTTATTACTGTCAATATTGTCATTCTTACCATTATCATTATTATCATAATTACTTATCATCATTATCACTATTACTATCATTATTATCACTATCACTATCATTATTGTCATTATTGCGTGTCATTACTGTTATTATTATTATTATTATTATCATTATTACTGTCATGATTACTATCATTATTGTCATTATTACTATTATTGTTGTTGCCATTACCACTATTATCATTATCATTACTACTATTATGATTACTGTCATTATTGCTGTCAATATTATCATTATTATTATCATTATTGCTATTATCATTATTGTCTATATCAATATCATTATTGTCGTTATTACAAGTCTCATTATTATCATAATTACTATTGTGGTGTATCAACTAAGTGCATCTGTAGCTAGGGGTCCCGCACTATTAACTCCCTTCCCTTTGCGCTAGCAAGGGATACAAGTCTCCCTTAGAAATGTCCCCTCATGTACAGATCCCCTTGAGGTGTGGTAGCGTGGAGGGGGGGGGACTCTGCATGAGAACTATTTGGGGGCAAGTTCCAGTGTGTATCTCCTTAATATTCATTCATAGTAAACACTGAATAAAACATATGAAAATAATATATAAAACCAGGTAAAGCAATGAAGAAATATAAAAGACCCTATAGGTAATTTAAAACTGCCGTGAACAAATAAAAGCGACTTCAAAATGAAGTGCTAAGCTAAAGGCTGACATTAACTGCTACAAAAAAAAAAGGAGCCGTAGATGGTCCTTAGGCAAAAGGCCTTTAACTAATAATTTTAAAAAGTTGCTAAAGCACAGCGACACAAACACTGAAGGTGCATCTCAACGGAAAGAAAAAAAAATAAGGGCAAAGGCTAAGAGTAAGCAAAAGCACGGCAGAATAAAACAAGCACAAGAATAAAAGCCAAGTCCTGAGGGGATAGTGAATAAAAGTTAATAAAATAAAAGTAAAACCATTGGAAGAAAATAGCAAGGCATCACTAAATGAATATGTTTCTTATAGAAATAGAGATCACGTCCAGCTCCTAGTAAAATAAAAAATATCAGGCTCTCTAGACTTAACTTCTCTTTGTGTAGCTGTAGGTATGGTATCCGGTGTTCTCAGGTCAAAAGAGGGGCAATAACACACACTGACTGCTATAGACTGACTGTATTTGGCGGTAAAACTGGGTTGTATATATACACTCTGTGACGTCATCAGCCACGTAAAATGAAAATACTATAAAAAACAGATTACAATTTTAAAAAAAATACCAGGAAGGTTGTCGTAATATGAACTAAGAGAAAACACATACAAATAAGAAAAAATATAATAATTTAGGTGACCATAAATACGACTTCGAAAAGATGTCGTACCTTCACTCCATGATGAGTTAGCAAGCAAACTAAATAACTTATGATAAAAAAAAGTAAAATAAATAGCTTAAAACAGTGACTAAGAACTCAATAAAATTATCAAAGAACTGGTAAAAGACAACACGGTAAAAACGAAAGTATATATAAAGAAACAAAGAGAACGGCTATCAGGCAGACTGAAACAAAAGCCAAAGAGGAAAAACAAAAAAAAAAAACACAAGGACAAAACACACAAAAAGGATAATAAAAAGAGAGAACCGCGCACAGACGAGGACGCGACTTCGAGCGATAAATCCGCGGGAGTGAGAGACATTGTAGGATGCTCGCGGGAAGGGTTGCAGAATGAGAAGGTTCCTTACAGATTCCTCCCCCCGCTCGGGGTCGAAGCAGTCAGCGGAGACCTGAAAAGAGAAGCAAGCCTGAGTCCTGATATTTCAAGTGGAGCGGACAACAGAGTAAAAATGTGATCTCATACTCATATGAAAACATCCAAATAGTTCACCTAGAGAAGCACCACTGAGTCACTCGTCCATGCTAGGGGAACTGCAGTATTTCATGAGGACAGCATTATCTGCAGGTGACGCAGTGTGCAGTAGCGTCAATTACGTTTAACAGCAACCTCCACTTCCGTGTGGCCCAAGGCCAATGGCGCACAAAAAGTAGAGACCCTAACTTCTTAGGAACGGCACTCTCTACTCCCATGTGGCACAAGGCCATTAACGCATGGAAAGTAAAGTCCCTAACATCTCTGAAAGTACCTCTAACAGCAATCTCAACATCCATGTGGCACAAGGCCAATGACTCATGGAAAGCAGAGTCCTTATATTATCTAACATGCAGCTTGTGACACCATGCAAAGATTCTGTTACCGCCGACAAGATCCCAAACAAAATGATAACAGCAACCCTCAACTCAGCGTGGCACTAGGCCAATGGCTCACTGATATGAGGTCCCTACAAGTTTTGAGCTGGTTGTCCTGGATGCCATTCAGGTTTATTCATGAATACCAGGATCCCAAACACATGACGTGAGAATTGCTACCCATGGATCATTATCTTCAGGAAGCTCATCAGGATCCTCTTCAACATCAGCATAAGCAAGTTCTTCTGATGATTTGTAAGGTCTCAGATGGTTAAGATGGGCGCGGAGAACCTTGCCAGAATCCAGGTGCTGAACTTCAAATGAAACAGGGCCCAGTCGCTTGCAGATGCGAGCAGGTCCACGCCATTTTGGTCCTAGTGGACGAGGCACCATCTCTTTATACCAGACTAAGTGGCCCTCTTCCGGGGTAAAGCTTCCTTTTGCACGCTGATTGTAAGACTTTCCATAGACTTCCCGAGCATTCTTGGAAGCTTCAATAGCTGCACGGCGAGCAGTCTTCAGTCGCTGTTGAAAGGTGGTGTTCTCATCAAAAACTGCTTCGTTTGTCAAACCCACAGGAAAGTATCCGTGCCTTCCAGTGAGCAAGTATAAGGGCTGTTCACCAGTAGTCCGGTGAATGGCAGAGTTGAGAGCAAGTCGCAACTCTGGTACATATTTGTGCCAATTTCCAGGGTGTTCACCAACAACAGCACGAAGGGCAGCCTTCACTACACGATTGGTCCTTTCAACAAGACTGTTTGCTTGCGGATGATACCTAATGGTGAAATGATGAGTGGCTCGCAAAATCTCTACCAACTCTGCAAACACCTGAGAAATGAACTGACGACCATTGTCTGTCTGAATGACTCGAGGTGGGCCAAAGTATGTCACCCAGTAATCAAGAAAGACCCGATGAACTCTAGAAGCTGTAATATCTTTGAGTGGGATCACCTGCATAAAACGTGTGTGCTGATCTATGATGGTAAGTGCCCATCTCATCGGTGCTTGACTCAGGTCCAAAATGTCCATGGAGACTCTTTCTAAAGGGTAAAGGGCCAATGGGGCTTCAGCCATAGGAACCCTCTGGGCAACCCCTCGTGCTTGCTGACATGAAAGGCAATGTTCCACATAACGACGGGTGTCACGTAACATGTTTGGCCAATAAAACATACTGCGGAGATTGTGGTAGGTCCGATGGATTCCAGGGTGCATCGCAAGGGGTGGCTCATGAGCTGCCTTCAGTGCTGAGTGATGGAGAGTTTCCGGAACAAATACCTGGTATAAAATCTTATCAGGAAGGTGTAGCAGCCGATAGAGAACTCCATCCTTTAGCTCAAAGTCTGAGAGTGGGAGTGGCATTTTCCGTTTTGGAACAGTTCCATCCCGGAGATAAGCTAAGAGGTCTTGCAGCTTTGGATCCTTACCTTGTTCAATTGCTAACTTTTCTGGAGACAAGACATTAACATCTAGAGCAGCAATATGGCGTGACAGCAGGTCAGGCACATGATTTGTGGGTCCTTCTTTGTATCGAATCTCAAAGTCGTAGAAAGATAAGTCGTGAGCATACCTAGTCATTCTCGGTGACTTAGTACGGCGCTTGAAAACATAGACGAGTGGTCGGTGGTCGGTAAAGATGATAAACTTTCGACCATAAAGATACGAGTCGAAGACACGAACACCTTCGACAACAGCAAGGGCTTCACAGTCTATTGCAGGATACCGGCTTTCTGGATCTCGCAACTTCCGGCTATAGTAAGCTATAGCATGAGGTGTTCCATCCGCATCTCTCTGGATAAGTACAGCTCCTACAGCAAGGCTACTGGCATCAGTGTGCAACTCAAATGGTTTGAAGAAGTCAGGTTGTTGGAGAACTGGTGCAGAAACAAGACTTTCTTTCAGGTCATCAAAGGCCTGCTGCTGATCTATACCCCATTCCCAAGGTTGACCCTTCTTTAGAAGAAGATGCAAAGGAGCAGCTAGGGTTGCATATCCTTGGATATGTTTTCTGAAAAAACCTGTAGCACCAAGAAAACGACGAACTTCCTTTACAGTTTGCGGCACAGGAGTCTCAGAAATGGCAGTAACCTTATTACGGTCTGGTTGGACACCTTCAGGAGTTATAGTGAATCCCAAGAAATTGATGGTGGTTGTAGCAAAGCTACACTTCTCAGAGTTCAACTTCAATCCAGCTGCAGAGAGAAGCTTCAGTGTTTCCTCAAGGTCTATCAGATGTTGTGAAAAGCCTCTTGAATATATGATGATGTCATCCAGATAAGCTAAGGTATGGCGCCCTAAGACTGAGGAAAGGACGATGTTCATAGTTCGTTGGAAGGTTGTTGGGGCTGTGCTGAGACCAAATGGGAGTCTACAGAACTGAAAAAGTCTATATCCATCACTGAAGGCAGTTTTTGGTCTGTCCTCTGGATGGACCTCTACACTCCAGTATGCTGCCTTGGCATCCAGTGTGGTGAAAGTATCTGTTGGACCCAACTCGTCTATGAGTTCCTCTATGCGAGGTAGCGGATATGTATCAGCTGTGGTGACTGTATTTAGATTACGGTAGTCTACACAAAACCGCAGCGATCCATTCTTCTTTTTTACTAACACCACGGGGCTGAGCCATGGTGATGTTGAAGGCTCAATTACTCCTTGCCTTAGCATAGAGTTACATTGGTCCCGAATGATGCTTCGGGTCACTTGAGGGAGCCGCCACTGTCGAGTACACACAGGGTTAGCATCACCAGTGTTGATCCGATGTTGAACACCTGGAATGTGGCCAACTGCTTCTTCCCCGCCATCAAAAAGTTCTGAGTAACGATGAAGGAGTGTCTGTAGCTCTGTGCGCTGGGCCTCTTCCAAGTGTTGTAGACATGCTTCAAATTCATTTAGGCCCGGATGTATTAGGTCCTCCAAAGCTTCAGCTGTTTCAACTGCAGCAAGTGCAAATGAAGGGGGTAATTCTGCTGGAAATAGATCCTGGTCATCTTCATACCCAAAGTCTTCCAGTCCATAAATCTGATCAAAATGATCTTCCTCCCAGCTAAAGTCTGCAGCCTCTTCACTGTCTTCCCAAAAATCAGTCTTGATGGAGTCCGTGTTCCCAGCAATGACTGGATTCGGTGGCACAGCGTGTGATGTCTTGGTTGTGTATATTTCATTCACTGATGTTACCGTCCCCAAACGTGTTCCCTGTGTCAGTCGTACAGGCCTTGCCAGGTGATTCACTACCCACACAGGGCAGCGGTGTTGTGAGGCTGTAGTAACAAGGTAGGGAGATGCGCACACAGCTGAAATTTGGGGAATCAGAAGAATATCACCATCACTAGGGCCAGACTTTTCAATCGTACCCTCCAGGAAACGCCCAGCATGTGGTGGGAGCTCTGTGGTCTGTCGGAGGTGTACTGCAGCAGGTAAAGGGTTGTTGGCCAAGTTTGAAGCAACCGAAGAATGCAAGGATTCAGCGTTAGCCCCATCAGGATCTGCTACTTTTGGCAGGCCACTCTCTACATTTACAATGCATAGCTGCAACGAGCAGGCATCAGTATAGGTGACAGAAAAGGCCCGGCCTTCCAAAGTGAGGCAAGCCCAGTCATGCAGGCTGGAGGACAGGCTGAAGGAGGTTCTCCGCAATAAGTCCATTCCTAGGAGAATATCACCAGGGAACTGGATGTCACACAGTAACTTGATGACGTATCTTCAGGTCAGTGTCAAGGCAGAAGGTCAGGGTCACTTCACTATAAGCATCCAGGGAATTACCTGTCACCCCACAGAGTTGACGTGCAGCATCCCTCTGGCGTACAAAACCATGTGGATCAATCAGCCGAAGGGCCCTGGGTTTGATAATTGTCACCTCTGAACCTGTGTCGATGAAGCACAAAGCAGTGGCTTCCTCAACATTGAGTGCCACGAGTGGTCGTCCAACAGGTCCTGGAGACGTCACTGTGGCTATTGTTCTGGTGGCCACCGCTTGAGTGTTGGTAGCTCCCCGGGCTGGTTCTGCCAGTGGCTCTGGGAGCACTGTCGCCCTGGCATGGTTGAAAGGGACAGTCTCTGGCAAAGTGCCCTGGTCGCTTGCACTGGTAACACAGGCGATTGGATGAAGGTTGGGCACTGGAGTTGGTTGTAGACAGGGCACGACAGTCTGACGAATTGTGGGTGGCGACTTGGTGATAACTGCACCACTTTCCTTGGACAGCTACTGGGAAGGCCGAAACTGGACTATCGACCGATATAGGCATGGCATAGTGATCACGTACACGTGGAGGACGGTCAGGTGAGCGCTGAAATTCTTGTGATGAGGAACTTTCACTATGCCTGATCCCATTGCGCGAATTCCAAATTCGCTGAGCTGCTTCAGCAATTTGAGTTGGACTCCCATCCTCCTTGAGGGCAAGAAAGTCCCGAAGCCAAGATGGAATACCACTAAGGAAAATTCTCCTGACAAGCTCTGCTGGATCTCCGATCGCCTCGCGATGGTCGCGGTATCCTTGATAGACACTTCCTTCAAGCTGGAGGAAGTAATCCATGGGGGCTTGTCCTGGTGTCATTCGATTTTCATAAAGGACCTTATAAAAATCTGCCGCAGTGTAGGTCCCACGAAATTTACTCCGTAAGGCTGCTTTGAAGGTTTCCCATTCCCTAATGTGGTCAAAGAGAGGAGAGTTTATAATCAGCTCAGCAGGCCCTCGGCAATTGGCCCGAACTGCTTGAATGTAGGCCTCTGAGGTGGATGGTTTCACTACATTCTCTATGGCTCGTATCCACCCCTCAATCTCCTGGTTCTTTTTAAGTGGTTGCGAAGCAGTTGCATCACCCTTAAAAAGAGGGACCTTCTCCTTGGTGAATACGTAGGACACTGGGGCTGTGCTGGAGGTTTGTGCAGATGGGCAGCGGAGACTAGTGCAATCCCTGCAGTGTGGCATCTGGTCAGGTATTGGCAGCTGTGGTGAAACTTGCCGCAAATGCTGTTGTGGATGAGGCTGAAGCAATGGGAGGCGACACACAGGCTCAGGAGTTTGGGCTCTGCTACGTGGGAGAGGTTGCGGTGGTTCGCGAGGTAGATGGAAATCTGCCAGGGTAGATGTATGGCGGCCACAGGAGATTCTGCTATTCAGGTCTCCTGTACTACGCTGTCGCTGGGAAGGAGTTGTTGCCGTATTCTGGTTACGGCGAAGTTCTGTCAGTTCACCTTCTCTTTCCTGAAGCTGATTCCGAAGCTGCTGAATTTGCTGGTCCCGGTCATCTACGGCTTCCCTCTGCTGGCGTCCTACATTCATCCTCTCTTGTTCAGTTGGCTGGATTTCTCGCTGGGGGCGTCGTGCATTATCCAGCTCCCCGTTCCTTTCTTGAAGCTGTTGATGAAGTTGTCGGATCTGTTCATCCCTCTCTGCCAATGCATCCTGCTGTTGCCGCTCATCTTCCACACGCTCCTCAGCTTGTCTCCTCCGAGTTTCCACGTCTGCAAGTTCTTTCTCCCTGAGACTTTCTTCCTGTCGCTGGAGCCGTGCATCGAGTTGATTGTTCTGCTCTTTGTATTCCCGAATTTCATCAACCAGGGCATTTACCCTATCCAGCACTTCCCTAAACATCGTGATTTCGGTCGCCATCACTTGAACTGCTTGTCTTACTTCTGGGTTGGAGCCACCAGCGACCACAGGCAGGAGATGAAGCTCTGAAGCTGCGCCTGCAGGAGATGGATCACGGGAACTG
Organism: Penaeus chinensis; assembly: GCF_019202785.1. NCBI lineage: Eukaryota > Metazoa > Arthropoda > Malacostraca > Decapoda > Penaeidae > Penaeus > Penaeus chinensis. The sequence goes on from NC_061831.1 coordinate 28,726,072, forward strand.
GGCTGGCTGTTGGATCGGAGGTTTCTGCGCTGCTGGAACCTTTCGTTTCTTCTTCTCTCCTGGTCTCTGGTCATATTGGTACAGACCTAGACGGCACACATTCAGCTGCTTAGCAAACAAAGAAGACCCCTACACTTTACCATTGCCGTAAAACACAACACAGGAAAATCCACTCGAAACGACAAACACTGAACACGATTCCATACACTATTATCAAACACTGCTGAATTGCAGCCAAGGCCTTGAAGCTGTCTTGGGGAGAGCGGGTTAAGAAAGAAATGCACAAGAGAAAATAAAAGAGTCCCTAACTAAGTGAGCCACAAGAACACCTAAACTGGGCGAGCTGGCGATTAATTTTTAAAAGTACGAAATCAAACTCTGAAAGAAAGGGGGTAAAGGTACTGAAAAAGACAAATTGCCAAGCTCTCGATAAAATACAAAGACTACTACCCTGAAAATTTGTAAAACACATGAAATGTAAAAGCAAAACAGAAATAAAATCACGACGTGGCTCACCAAAATCTACGTAAACTAGCATTATCATTGTCATTACTACTATAATAATTACTATTAATATTAATATTAGTATTCATAATAATAATATTATTATTATCATTATCATTAGTATTGTCGTCATTATTATTGCCATTATTTTCGTTATATCTATCATTATTGTTATTTTTACTTTTATTGTCATTGTAATTAATACAATTATTATCAATATTGCTGCCACTATTGTCATTAATACTTTTATTATAATTGCACTTATTGCTATTATTGTTCTTATCATTATCATTATTGTTGTCAATATTAATATCATTATTGTCATTAATAATATCATTATGATATTATTTCTTGTTATCATTACTGTCATTAATACTATTATTATCACTATGTATTGCTTAGTGATATTGCTATGTCATTATTACTATTATTGTTATCATCATTACTACCATCAGTGTCATTAATACTATCCTTATTGTAATTATTATTATCATTACTCTCATTATTATTATTGTAATTATTACTATCATTGTCATTATTGTCAATATTAATTTTATTATTGTCATTATTACTATCATTATTGTCATAATTGCTAATTATCATTTTCATAATCAACATTATCATTGTCATTATTACTATCATTACTTTTGTCATTATCACTATCAATAGTGTCATTGATATTGTCATTATCAGTATCAATATTGTCCTTTTAACTACTGTCATTGTTCTTGTCATTATTCCTATCATTATTATTGTCATTGTTTATATTATTATTATTAATTCATTGATACCATTATTGTCATTATTACTTTAATTGTCATCATTATTATTCCTACCATTATTATTGTCATTATCATTATCATTATTGTCGTTATTACGGTCATTATTAATGCCATTATTCCTATCAATATTATTGTCATTATTACTGTAATTATTTCCGTAATTACCGTTATTAACATTGTCATTATTGATGTTATTATTATTGCCATTATTGCCATTGCTGTCGTTATTACTGTTATCATTATTATTGTCATCATTACTATTATTACTGATATTATTACTGTCATTAATGTCATTATTACCCTTATTATTATTGTCATTTTTAGTATTATCATTATTGTTATTCTTACTCCCATTCTTGTCATTATTACCTCATTATTATTTTCATTATTACTATTATTATTATCTTCTATTATTAATATTATTCTTATTATTGTCATTATTATTGTAATTTATTATTTTTAGTGGTACTATCAACATAATCTTTATTACCATTATTA
>NC_061831.1:28742855-28750355 GCF_019202785.1 Penaeus chinensis
ATAATGATAATAATACTAATAATGATAATAATAATAATAATACTTATGATAATAATGATAATACTAATGATAATAACAACAATAAAGATAATGATAATAATAATAATGATAATAATGATAATAATAATAATAATACTGTCATGATGATAATGTCAGTAGATATAATTATAATAGTGATAATAATAATGAAACCAACATTAATAAAAATCATAAAAATACCACTATTAAAAATGATGATAATAGTTGTAATACCATTTGTAATAATAATAATTATTATAATAATAATAATAATGATAATAATAATAATAATAATAATAATAATCAACATAATAATGATAATAATACCAATAATAATAATGATCATGATGATAATAATAACAATAATAGAAATGATAATGCTAATGATGATACTAAAAATATTAACAAGAGTAATACTAATAATGATATTAATAATAAAAAAAAATATGAATAGAAAAATAAATAATAATAATAATAATAACAACAACAACAACAACAACAACAACAACAATAATAAAAGTAATAATAATAATAATATTAATAACAATAATAATAACAATAATAATAATAATGAGGATCAGAATAATAACAATAATAGTAATGATAATGATAATGATAATGATAATGATAATGATAATAATAATAATAATAATGATTATAACGATAACAATAGCAATAATAACAATAACAATAATAATAATAATAATAATAATAATAATAATAATAATAATAATAATAACAATAATAATAATAATAAAAATAATAATTGAGTACTGGATAAAAAGTGAGCCATCAAAAAGGAAGTATAGACAGCGAATTAAGAACATTTGGGATGAAATAGGAGTATTTCCTGTCACTGAGCAAAGATTGGCAAATTCGGGTGAACAAGTGGCTGACAGACATAGAAATTGAGGAAATTGAAATATGTGGCGACAGCCATGAAGAAGAAACTGGTGATAGTACCAACAATGTAGAAGGAAGAGAAAACGAGCAAGCTGCACAAGGAAAGGTTATTGAACGACATCATGTAATGGAAAGTCAAGTTAATATGGATCAGGAATGCACGGGGGAGAGTAGTACGCGACAAAATGGTGAACAGCAGGAAGAAGAGGCCCTGGAAGAAAGAGAAGGGAACCGAGTGCTTCCAGAAGACGATGAGAGTGTGGTCAGAAGAGCGGATGATGAAGAGGAAAAAGAGTTAATAAGAAAAGGATTGAATGAGATAAGAAAAAACCCAGACAAGATCCCACCAAATCTCAGACACAATGCCAGAAGGAAAGTAAAAGCAGCTACAATGAAGGTCAACAAGGCTATAGCTTTTATCAGAACTGAATCAATAACGGAAACAAACATAGTCTTCCGGGCAGCTGGTAATGTTGTTGCTGAGACGGTGGGGCACAACATCATGAATCCAAAGGAAAGCAGGACACCACATTGGAGAAGAAGAATTTTGGAAAGACACAGAGGCACTACGCAAGGATTTAGGACACTTATATAGAATGAAAAGAAATGAGTTTCAATATGAGGGTACCATATCAAAGCTTGAAAGGAAATATCGCATAATAGAAAAAGGTATTTTTGTGGTCCATGAAGAAGTACAACAGAGGTTAGTTGCAATTGGGGCAAAGCTTGAAAGATATAACAATGGGACAGAGCAGTACAGATATAATCGTTTGTTTGAATCAAAAAAAAAAAAAAAATGGTTCGAGGAATTAGACGGAGTAGAAAGAGAAACGGTGGTGCCTGATGCAGAGGAAAGTGCTCGCTTCTGGAGTGACATATGGGACAAACCAGTGAAACATAAGGAAAATCCGGAATGGCTGGGAAATGTGGAGGAAGAGTTGACATGGCTAAGAGAACAAGATGGCATACACATTGAAGTGACGAAATTGAAGAGGCAGGTGAGAAAAATACCAAATTGGAAAAGCCCAGGGCCTGATGGAGTTTGGGGGTATTGGATAAAGAATTTAAGTAATTTGCATGGTAGCATAGCACATACACTTGACAGGTGCCTCCAAGAGAAAGTGCCGTCATGGATGGTCACTGGGAAAACATTACTGTGTGTGAAAGAATTGGAGAAAGGAAACGCAGTAGCTAATTTTAGGCCCATCACATGTTTACCTTTGATGTGGAAATTGTTGACAGGGATCTTGGCGGAAGAACTGTATGAACATCTTGAGCAAGCAAACATATTACCATGGAAATAAAAGCCGAGGGACAAAAGACCAACTACTCATTGATAAAATTATAGTGAAAAATTGTAAGAAACGCTTAACATCACTGGCTGTTGCATGGATTGACTACCGCAAAGCATATGACATGGTGCCCCACAGTTGGATAGAGAAGTGTATGAATATGTTTCTAGCAGCAATGAATGTCAGGTCCTTCATAAGCAAATCAATGAAACAATGGAACACAGAGCTGAATGCGGGCCAAAATAGACTTGGAAATGTGAAAATAAAGCAAGGAATTTTTCAGGGGATAGCCTATCCCCTCTCCTGTTTGTACTGACAATGATCCCATTGACACTGATGCTGAGAAAGACAAACATTTTCTATGAAGTCAAGAAGAAAGGCGAGAGAATCAACCACTTACTGTTCATAGATGATCTAAAACTGTTTGCGAAAAATGAGGATCAAATAGACAGTTTAGTAAATACAGTAAGAATATTCTCAGAAGACATCAAAATGGAGTTTGGATTATCAAAATGTGGCGTGTTAATCATGAAAAGAAGAAAGATAGTTGACAGCGATGGCCTGTGCATGCCAGATGATACAATGATGAGAAATAGCGGATGGCATTAAACATGATGAGATGAAATAATACATCAGAAGAGTCAGAAACGTACTGAAATCAAAGCTAAAGGGGGGAAACATAATTTCAGACATCAATTCAAGAGCGGTTTCAATCGTCAGATATGGGGCGGGGATCATAAAGCGGACAAAGAATGAATTGGAAGAATTGGACAGAAAAACAAGAAAACTGATGACAATGTATGGTGCGCACCATCCCAAGGCAGATGTCGATAGGCTATATTTGAAGAGATGTGACGGTAGGAGAGGCTTGATAGGAGGTGAAGACTGTGTGCAGGCAGAAGTAAATAGTCTTGACAAATACTTAAGTGCATCAGAGGAAACAAATTTTGAAAGAAGTAAGCCTCAGTAGTCCCTTGAAAACAAAAAGTATGGGAGGAGCAAAGAGGATATACTAAAGAAACATCAAGAGTAATATGAGAGTAAAGCACTGCACGGCCAGTTTCAAAAAGTTATAGAAAAAGTAAAAGGCAGTAAATCATGGGAGTGGTTGAAAAAGGGCTTTTTGAAGAAAGAAACAGAAAGTACAATTATAGCAGCACAAGATGAGGCTCTTTGCACAAGGAATATGAGAAAAACGGTGTATGGAGGACACGTTGATTCAACTTGTAGGGCATGTGGTTCTGCAAATGAAACAGTGGCGCATATTGTGTCAGAATGCCAAAAACTAGCACAGAAAGAAAATAAACAGGTGAGACATGGTAATTTTACAAAAATAATCCACTGGAAGCTTTGTGAGAAATGGGGATTTGGGAAGTCTGATCAGTGGTACACACACAAGCCAGAGAAAGTGCTGGAATCAGAAGACTGCAAGATTTCGTGGGATTTCCCCCGTACAGACCGACAAGACACTGGAGCACTACAGACCTGATATCACTGTAATTGAGAAAAAGACCAACCCAGCATGCCCATTTGACACACGTATTGAAAAGAAAGAAGAAGAAAGGTGCAATGATTACTGCGACCTAATATATGAAATTGCAAGAATGTGGAGAATGAAAGATATTGAAGTTATTCTAATAGTAATAGGAGCATTAGCGACAGTGACAAAGTAGTTCGAGAAATGGATACAGAAGCTTGATTTGGAAATTACAGTTGAAATGTTACAAAACCCTTGTTTACTTGGAACAGCAAGAAAAATTCGAAAAGTACTGACATGGAGTGAAAAGTGAAATAGAAAGAAGCTACACTACCTAAGACCACTTGTTGTGGTCCGCTATTGCAGCTCTGTCACCAAGATAGAAGACCAGTCTTGAGAGTAACAGAAATAATACTAATACTACTAATAATAATAATGATGATTAATAATTATAATAATGATAATGATAACAAAACTATTGATAATGATGATAACGAAAATAAACACAAGCACAATGGTGATTATAAAAAATATAGTATTAATAATAATAATGATAACAACAATGATAATAATAAAAACAGTAATCATTATAACGATAGTATTGATAAGAATAATAACAACAAAAGGTATAATGATAACAATGATAATAATAATTATGATAATAAAAAAATTAAAGTATTAATAATAACAAAGATAATAATAATAAAAATAATAACAAAGATAATAATGGTAGAAGTAAGAATGATTATAATAACAGTAACAATACTAATAATAACAACAATAATAAGTATAATAGTAATAATAATAATAATAATAATGACAATAATAATACCTATGGTAACAATGATAATATATATAATAGAATATTAATAATAATAGTTATAATAATAATTATTATACTAATAATAATAATTGCAATAATGATAATAATGATAACAGTAATAACAATAATGATGATAACGATAATGATAATAATAATGATTATGATAATAATAATGATAATTATTGTTGTCATTATTATTATTTTTTTTATTATTATTATAACAACAACAGTAATAATAATAATAATAATAATAATAATAATAATAATAATAATAGTAATGATGATAAAAATAATATTAAAAGTATTAACAATAATGATAACAATAACCCTAATAATTATAGTAACAATAATAATAATAATTATTTAAATAATAATAATAATTATTTAATTAATAATAATAATTATTTAAATAATAATAATAATTATAATAATAATAATAATAATAATAAAATAATGATAATAATATAATGATAATAATAATAATGATAGTCATAATAATGATAGTAATGATGATAATAACAATATTCATAATCCTAATAATAATAATAATAAAGAAAAACAGTAATAGTTATAATAATACTAATAATAATAAAAATAAAGATAAAAACAGTAATAATAATAATAATAATAATAATGATGATGATGATGGTGATAATGACAATGATAATAATAATAGCAACAATAATGACAATAATAACAATAATAATGATAATGAAAATATCAAAAATGATAATGATAAGAAAAAGATAAGAAGAAAATAATGATAATAATAATGACGATAATAACGACAATGATAATGAGCAATAACAATAACAATTTTCATGATAATGATAAAAATTATAATAAGATTAATGATAATAATGATGATAATGATGCAAACGATGATGATAATAATAATGACAATAATGATGATAATAATCATAATGATAATAATAGTCATGATAATGATAATAATAATAATAATAATAATAATAATAATAATGATAATTACAAATATAACATTATTGATAATGATGATGATGATGATAATAACAATAGTGATAATAATAATAATAATGTAATGTAATTATATCAATAATTACACTAATGACAATAATGATATCAATATAACGATATTAGCAATAATGATAATTATAATAAAAAAGTGATAATGACAATGATAATAATAGTAATTATGATGATAATGATAATAATAATAAGAAAAATATTGATGATAACAATAATAGTAATAATGACTATAATGATGATAATGATAATAATAATAGTAATAATAATAATAATAATGATAATATCAATGATAATAATGATAATAACTATAACAGTAATGATGATAATAATTATAGTAATAATAAGAAGAGCAATAATAACAATAGCAATAATAAGAAGAAGACTGATAATTATGATAATAATGATGATACAAAATAATAATTGTAATGACAATAACAATAATGAGAATTAGAATAAAAGTGATGTTGAAAATAATAGTAATAATGATAATGATGATAATAATAACATTAACAATAGTAATAGTAATAGTAATAATAATAATAATAATGATAACAGTAATAATGATAACTGTAATGATAATGATAATAATAATGATGATCAGAATAATGATAACAATTATGATGATGATGATAATAATAATAATAATAAAAATAATAATAATAATAATAATAATAATAACAATGATAATGATAATAATGATAATAGTGATAATATAAATAATAAAAATATAATGGTAACGACACTAACAATAATGATAATAACAACAATAATAATAATAATAATAATAATAATAATAATAATAATGATAATGGAAAGATGATTGATAATAATAACATTATAACATATTAAAAGTATAAATACTGACTTGTGTAAAAGACATTGTGCAAAAGTATTACAGAATAATGCAGTGTACCATGCCAAGTACAGGCAGAGTTCAAGAATCAACAGGCAGTTGTTATATGTAATAGGGATCATATTTACACACACAATATAAACACACGCTCATATGTGGGTGAGTGTAAATACATAAATGCATATATTTGTATGTGTGTGATATACATATATATATATATATATATATATATATATATATTTATATATATATATTTATATATATATAACTTTCTCCAAAAATAACTAAATTCAACTATTGTAAGGAAAAGTACATTTTACCCCAAAGAGACCAGCTCTAGCTGAAGCGAAGGCGAAGGAACAGGAACACGAGTCGCATGGCCACGGGTCAGTTTAGGTCGGTGAAATTTGTAAAGCAAGCTTCGCCCGAACCATTATTAAGGTTTATGTCACTTTTTGCTCGTCACATTTGTCAGTAATGCTAATGGTACATGGAAAAAGTATGACTATATGACAACTGTAAGGGTTGTATTTTTTCTTCAATTATCATACGCCATGCCAGTTACCCCGATACCTTTAGTTCATCAGAAATAGAAAATGCGACAAGAAACTTTTCGATTATATATACCGGATTTGTGTAATCATTGGTTTATGGGAGCCGCAAATATGAATTGATAAAAACTGCAAAGTTATTGCTCAAATTTAGTCAAGTATTGTTATTGCCGATTGTGGCAGCCTGCCACTGTGTGATAACACCCCCGGCAAAGCAAAGATCCTGGTTCCCTGGCTCTCGCTGTATCAACCATGAGTTAATGATTTACGAGATGCTCCATGTCACCTGCGTGGCGAAGTGGGCGTATGTTTGCACTCTTTGGTCAAACGAGTTTTTGCCTGGATAATAAAAAAAAGCAAAAAAAAAAACATAATGAAGTATCACTGTTATTTGTAATATATGTTATTTATTTCTTCTAAGTAGTTACACCCAAGATGATGTAATAATCTCCGTTTAGAGTTCCAAGTAACGGGCCTACCAGTAATCAGACCTTGTTTTATCCTCGTTGCTGCTGTAGCCGGGACGGGAACTTCCTCTCGGAGATCGTCTGGGTCGGGAAGCCTTATTACCACTA
>NC_061831.1:28755355-28762855 GCF_019202785.1 Penaeus chinensis
AATAAACATATATGTATGCAGAAGCAAAGCGACGTGCCCACGTACTGTTTGCACAGCCGGGTAAGTCCTTTGCCTCAATTTTAACCCATCCTCCTTCCCACCATCCCTTACCCTCCTATACTTCTAGCACCACACACTCTGCCACTACCTTTAAACCTCAGTCCGCAAATGCTGAAACTGCCTCTGGTGAGTTGTTCCACCAGGAGCGGAGTAGGAGTGAAGTGTCTATTGAGGAGACTCCTCCTCCCAAAGTAAGGTCTTTGAAGCCATCGGTTAAGGCTCTAGAGGCTTCAACGGTGACAGCTTCAGCTGCCACCACATCCACAAGGGCCTCTGCTGCTAGGCAGAATTCCCCTGAAGTAAAGGCTCAGGTACGCCCTTTGCACAGGCAGAGGAATCCTGAGCCTGTTCAAAAGACTCTTCATAGAGTCTGGTCCTTGGAGCCACCAGGCAGGGCTATTGAGGCTACCACATCCACAGGGGCCTCCGCTGCTAGACAGAATGCTCCTGAACCGAAGGCTTAGGTCCGTCCTTTGCCCAAGCAAAGAAAATCTGAGCCTGTCCAAAGGAAGCCTGTGGAAACTAGTTCCACAGGTAAACAACCCATCAAAAGGTACTCCCAAAATGCTGGAAAGGGACAGCTTAAAGGTGTGGGGCGAGCCTTAACCACAGGTGCTGCCAAACACCTAATGAAGTAGTTTGTCAACCTGAAGAACTGGATACCCAAATCCAATGGAATTGTCTGGGAATTCATGCAGGAAGAACTGCAACTTCTGATAGCTTCATGTAATCCAGTTTATGTATGCCTACAAGAGATTACGATCAGGGAAAATCGTCAAATTTCCAAGAGAGGATTGCAAGTTCAAGCCCATTATGGAACCTTTGATAATGGACCTCATTGAGGAGTAACAGTGATGGCACGTCAGGATATTCCCTTCCAGGCCATCCACCTGCAGACGACACTGCAGGTGAAGGCTGTGAGAATAGGCTTGACACGACCTTACACTGTTGCATCCATCTACCTCCCTCCATATAATCTCGACTTAGATGATTTGGAAGATTTACTCATCCATTTCTTCTCTTGGGAGGCTTCAATGGTCGGCATCACCTCTGGGGAGACACTTTGTGCAACCCTCGAGGAAGGGCCTTGGAGTCCTTGTTCTCAAGAGTGGATGCAGTTTTACTGAACAGTGATGCACCCACACATTTCCAAATTCAAACTGGGACATTCTCCAATATTGTCAATTGGTTCACCTGATTCACATTTGAATTTCATGGAAGACTTACATGGAAGTGACCGATTTCCAATACCTTTGGAGGAGGTGTATGGTATTCCAGCCAATGGAGTGCAGAGATGGCGACTTGAACATGCAGACTGGAATCTTTTTAGATCAACTGCAGTATTGCAAGGATCTGTGAATGATTTCTAGTGTGTTCAAGATGCTGTTAATCACTTCACATCACGAATTCACCTTGCAGCAAAAGCATCAATTCACAGAAGTAGCGAGCAGTACCGTCGACCTGATGAATGCCAACAAGCTGTCAGAGCAAGAAAAGCTGCATTAAGACAGTTGAAATGACGCCCAAGCGATGTAACCTTGATCCAGCACAAAAAGACCCTAGCCAAGGCCAGGCGAGTGCTAAAGGAGGCTAGGCGGACATTGTGGAGGCAGTATGTCTCCTTAATCAACTCTGGGACCCTATTAGCATGGGTATGGGACAAGGTGCGTAAGATCGCTGGAAAGAGCACATCCATATCACCACCTGCTTTGAAAATAGATGGCATAATCCTCACAGACAAAATAGATGTTGCAAATGAGCTGGCAAAATCCATGGCAGAGATCTCTTCTGGAGTATCTTACACTGCCCGATTCTCCACACTTTGGGTTGAACACGAACGACACTCAGTGTAGTTCTTCAGTAGCACTGCAGCAGAACTTCCATACAACTTGCCATTTTTGCGCAAGGAGATATGCTCTGCTTTGCAGCTCTGCCGGAAGATTGCCCCAGGAAGTGACAATATTCCATACCAAATGATATCTCACTTACCAGAGAGCTCCCCAACGTTCCTGTTGGATCTATTCAATAGGATCTATAGGGAGGGCACAGTGCCATCCACATAGAAAGAAGCTATAATCATTCCTGTCCCTAAACCTGGCAAGGATGCTTCTATACCAGGGAATTATAGACCAATTTCTCTCACCAGCTGCATCTGCAAGTTGATGGAGAAAATGGTAAACTTCAGGTTGACATGGCTGCTAAAAAAGGAAAACGTGCTGACCCCATATCAATATGGGTTTAGAAAACTGAGATCGACCACAGATGCACTTGTGAGGATGGAAACTGCAATACAGAATTCCTTCACACAGCGACGTCATATGTTAGAAGTCTTATTTGACCTTGAAAAGGCTTATGATACTACTTGGAAGCATAGTATACTCATGAAGCTGTATGACATTGGTTTAAGAGGAGCATTACCTACCTTCATACAAAGCTTCCTTGCTGACAGGAAGTTTAGAGTGAGGGTGGGAAATAGCTTCTCTAACCTGGAAGATCAGATGGAAGGGGTCCCACAAGGGAGTGTCTTAAGTGTGACCCTGTTTGCCATTGCTATAAATGACATCGTAAAGGTCGTTCTCAGTGCTGTCTCATATAGTATGTATGTGGATGACTTTACACTGTACTGCTCAGGAGGAAGCTTACAGGATGTGCAAGGACACATGCAGACTGCACTAATTCAGGTTGTGCAATAGGCAACATACCATGGGTTCAAATTTTCTCTAAGCAAGACCATGGCTATACATTTCCACAAATGAGGAAAGTTCCACCCTTTCCTCTATTTAGGAGCAAACCATCTGCATATTGTCCAAGAGGTAAAGTATCTAATTTTTTACTCAAGGCTTACATGGGTGCCTCACATTAAACAGCTAAAGGTAAAAGCTACAAAAGCGCTTAGTATTTTGCGAGTTCCTTCACACCCATTTTGGGGTGCAGACCGCACGACGCTTCTGCGGCTTTACCGAACACTTATTCGTAGTAAACTTGACTATGGATTTAAGGCTTATTCATCCTCAACTCCCACTGTTCTCCGGATGTAGAACTCGGTTCATAATGGAGCTCTCAGAATCTGTATAAGGGCTTTCAGGTTTTCACCTGTGGAGTCCCTGTATGCCGAGAGTGGAGAACCACCTCTTTCATTACACCGGGATTACATGAACTTGATTTACTACACGAGACTACAAAGGATTCCGGGATCTCCTACATCAAGATTGGTTTTCAACACCCTTGAGGATAGCCGATCCTATGGTAGGAGAATGAGGAAGCTTATGGAAGATCTTAATTTATATCTCACAAAGGTTCTGGCTGTTGGAACTTTCTAATTCCCCACTTGGACTAATCAAGTCGGGCTGGTCGGAATCGGGAAAGGGGAGAGATCCGAAGCAGAAGTCAGAGAGATATTTCTTCTACACACTTCTAAGTACCAAGGATCAGATGCAATATATACAGATGGTTCGAAATCTGAAAATGGTGTGGGCTTTGCAGCAGGGAGCAGAAGGAAGACTGCATATGGCAATCTTTCTCGATCAGCCTCGATTTCCACTGCAGATACATTCCATCCTTGCAGCAGTCAAGATGACTAGAGATCTTAGAAACCATTCCATTGTTATATATTGTGACTCTCGTAGTGCCTTGCAAGCAATCAAGAGCTTAAACTCATCACATCCAGTGGTGAGGGAGGTTCAAGATTGGCTTGCACTGATGTCAGCACATAAAAAGATAACTCTGTGTTGGGTGCCAGCACATATTGGTATCAGTGCGAATGAGCGAGCTGATCAGAAGGCCAAGGCAGCTGCCACTCAGCCCTGTGATGCTCGTTTTCCTCTCCCACACACTGACTTGAAACCCAGCATCAGGAGTTGTCTTCGTGATAAATGGAGCGAACAATGGAGGCAAACCTCTGGAAACAAACTGCGAGAGATTACAGATGACCTTGGCAGTTGGATGACCAGCATCCATTCCAACCGACAAGTAAAAGTTGTATTAACAAGGCTGAGAATCGGGCACACAAGACTGACTCATGGGCCGATGATGGCTAAAAGTGAAGTATGCTGTGAGGAATGCCAAGAGCCATTAACGGTCGCACATGTAGTGGAAAGATGTGCAACATTCTCAGACCAAACAGGAAGGTACTTGTCTCCCCCATATACACTGAAAAATGTAATGGGGGAAGATTATAACATAGAAGTTCTTTTCAATAAAATTTAATTATGCATAATGTTTATGCAATAGTTTTTAGACATTTAGTACATAACGTTTATGCTTTGATTTTTAATATAATATTTATCATTATTTATGACATTTATTGATAGATTTTTAACAATTCAAATATTTTAATATTTCAGTCTAACAAGGTGTTCGCCGCTAATGACCTTAGCTGTTGATGTGGCAGATAATTTATAATAATCATTCAATCCCTGGTCCAAGCTGGAATGAACCAGGGGTAGCCCCCCACAGCGGCAAGGCGGCTTCCGTTAGGGATTTGGAAGATCTACTTGAGCAGTTGCCTCATCCATTTCTACTCTTGGGAGATTTCAATTGTCAGTGTCTCCTCTGGGGAGACGATTTGTACCTTGGAGTCCTTGTTCTCAAGAGTGGATGCAGTTTTACTGAACAGTGACGCACCCACACATTTCCAAATTCAAACTGGGACATTCTCCAATATTGACCTGTCAATTGGTTCACCTGATTCACAGTTGAATTTCACTTGGCAGGTCATGGAAGACTTATATGGAAATGACCACTTTTCAATACTTATGGAGGAGGTGAATGGTATCCCAGCCAATGGAGTGCACAGGTGGCGAGGTGAACATGCAGACTGGAATCTTTTTAGATGAACTGCAATATTGCAAGGATCTATGAATGATTTCCAGTGTGTTCAAGATGCTGTTAATCACTTCACATCACGAATTCATCTTGCAGCAGCGCATCCATTCCCAAAAGTAGCAAGCAGTGCTTTCGACCTCCGGTACCATGGTGGTCTGATGAATGCCAACAAGCTGTCAGAGCAAGGAAAGCTGCATTAAGGCGGTTGAAATGACGCCCAAGCGATGTAACCTTGATCCATTATAAAAAGACCCATGCCAAGGCCAGGTGAGTGCTAAAGGAGGCTAGACGGACGTTATAGTGACGGTATGTCTCCTTGATTAACTTTGGGACCCCCTAAGCATGGGTATGGGACAAGATCATTGGAAAGAGCACATCTATGACACCACCTGCTCTGAAGATAAATGGCATAATCCTCACAGACAAAACGGATGTTGCAAATGAGATGACAGAGATCTCCTCTGAAGCATCTTATACTGCCTGATTCTCCGCTCTTTGGGCTAAACAAGAACGACACCCAATGTCATTCTTCAGTAGGACGTCTATACAACTTGCTATTTTTGCACAAGGAGATTCACTCTGCTTTGCAGCTTTGCTGTAAGACTGGCCCAGGAAGTGATGTTATTCCATACCAAATGATATCTCACTTACCGGAGAGCTCCCTAAAGTTCCTGTTGGACCTATTCAATAGGATCTATAGGGAGAGCACCATGTCATCCACATGGAAAGATGCTCTAATCATTCCTGTTCCTAAAACTGGCAAGGATGCTTTCACACCAGGCAATTAAGACCAATTTCTCCCACCAGCTGCATCGGCAAGCTGATGGAGAAAATGGTAAACTTCAGATTGACATGGCTGCTAGAAAAGGAAAACATGCTGACCCCATATAAACATGGGTTTAGAAAATTGAGATCGACCATAGATACATTTGTGAGGATGGAAACTGCTATACAGAATTCCTTCACACAGGGACGTCATATATTAGCAGTCTTATTTGACCTTGAAAAGGCTTACAATACTAATTGGAAGCATGGCATACTCACGAAGCTGTATGACATTGGTTTAAGAGGAGCATTACCTACCTCCATACAAAGCTTCCTTGCTGACAGGAAGTTTAGACTTTGGATAGGAAACAGCTTCTCTAACTTGGAAGATCAGCTGGAAGGGTCCCACAAGGGAGTGTCTTGCCCCCCCTTGGACCAATCAAGTCGAGCAGGATTTCGTCGGAAACAGAAGTTAGAGAGAAATTTCTTCAACACACTCCTGAGTCCCAAGGATCAGATGCAATATATACAGATGGTTCGAAATCTGTAAAAGGTGTGGGCTCTTCAGCAGTGAGCAGAAGGAAGACTGCATTTGGCAGTCTTTCTCTAGCAGCCACGATATTCACTGCAGAGTTACATGCCATCCTTGCAGCAGTCAGATGACTAGAGATTTTACAAACCATTCTGTTGTAATATAATGTGACTCTCGTAGTGCCTTGCAAGCAATCAAGAGCATAAAAATCACATCCAGTGGTGAAGGAGGTTCAAGATTGCCTTGCACTGATGTCAGCACATAAAAAGATAACTGTGTTGGGTGCATCTTGGTATAAGTGGGAATGAGCAAGCAGATCAGAAGCCAAGGCAGCTGTCACTCAGCCCTATGATGCTTGTTTTCCTCTCCCACACACTGACATGAAACCCAGCATCAGGAGTTGTTTTAGCGATAAATGGAGAAGACAATGGTGTCATGCCTCTAGAAACAAACTGCCAGAGACTAGAGATGACCTTGGCAGTTGGGTGACCAGCATCCATCCCAACCGAAAAGTAGAAGTTGTATTAACAAGACTAACAATCGGGCACACAAGACTGACTCATGGGCCGATGATGCTAAAAGTGAAGCACGCTGTGAGGGATGCCAAGAGCCATTATCGGTCGCACATGTAGTGGAAAGATCTGCAACATTCTCAGACCAAAGATGTATGTACTTGTCGCCCCCATATACACTGAAACATGTATTTGGGGAGGATTGTGGTGGAGGTCTTATTAGTTTCCTTAGGGAGAATAATATTTTCAATAAAATTATTAATTATTGCATAATTTTACATATTTTGAGCATAATATTTATGCTTTGATTTTTAATATAATATTTATTGTTATTTACAAGACATTTATTGTTATTTACAAGACTTTTATTAACATTTTAAATATTTTAACATTTTAATCTAACAATGACCTTAGCTGTTGACACGGCAGATAATTTTGAATAATCAATCTCAATTGTATTTCTCTAATCACGGTTTCTTTGAGTCTGGTTTTTATTTCATCCTTGTGTAGCTCCCACCACTTGATTTTGGGCATTCCCTTTTTCTTTCCTCTGTTCTCCAACCACACTAACAGTTTGTGTTTGGGTGCCTACATTTTCCCCATAAATTACCTTGCAGTCTTGAACTTCTTTCAGATTCCTTCTCCTACAGAATATATAATCAATATGTGACACCCTCCCTCCACTACTATAATGTTCTATGCTTCTTGAAGAAAGTAGGAAATATTACTAAATTGTACGCTATTGCAAAATCTATTATGCTTTCCCCTTCCTCCCTTCTGCCCTCCATTCCCCACCCTCCATGTATT
>NC_061831.1:28787855-28792855 GCF_019202785.1 Penaeus chinensis
CTTCCATCTCTCTCTCTCTCTCCATCTCTCTCTCTCTCTCCATCTCTCTCTCCATCTCTCTCTCTCCCTCCCTCTCTCTCCCTCCCTCCATCTCTCTCTCTTCTCCATCTCTCTCTCTCCCTCCATCTCTCTCTCTCCTTCCATCTCTCTATCTCTCTCTCTCTCCATCTCTCTCTCTCTCCATCTCTCTCTCTCTCTCTCCCCCAATCTCTCTCTCTCTCTCTCTCTCCATCTCTCTCTCTCCCTCCATCTCTCTCTCTCCTTCCATCTCTCTCTCTCCCTCCCTCCATCTCTCTCTCTCTCTCTCCATCTCTCTCTCTCTCCATCTCTCTCTCCCTCCTTCTCTCTCCCTCCCTCCATCTCTCTCTCTCTCCATCTCTCTCTCTCTCCCTCCATCTCTCTCTCTCTCCCTCCATCTCTCTCCCTCCCTCCATCTCTCTCTCTCTCTCTCTCTCTCTCCATCTCTCTCTCCCTCCATCTCTCTCCCTCCCTCAATCTCTCTCTCTCTTTCTCTCCATCTCTCTCTCTCCCTCCATCTGTCTCCCTCCCTCCATCTCTCTCTCTCTCTCTCTCCATCTCTTTCTCTCCCTCCATCTTTCTCCCTCCCTCCATCTCTCTCTCTCTCTCTCCATCTCTCTCTCTCCATCTCTCTCTCTCCCTCCATCTCTCTCCCTCCCTCCATCTCTCTCTCTCTCCATCTCTCTCTCTCTCCCTCCATCTCTCTCTCTCTCTCTCCATCTCTCTCCCTCCCTCCATCTCTCTCTCTCTCTCCATCTCTTTCTCTCTCTCCATCTCTCTCTCTCCCTCCATCTCTCTCCCTCCCTCCATCTCTCTCTCTCTCTCCATCTCTCTCTCTCCCTCTATCTCTCTCCCTCCCTCCATCTCTCTCTCTCTCTCTCCATCTCTCTCTCTCTCTCTCTCCATCTCTCTCTCTCTCTCCATCTCTCTCTTTCTCCCTCCATCTCTCTCTCTCTCCCTCCATCTCTCTCCCTCCCTCCATCTCTCTCTCTCTCTCTCCATCTCTCTCTCTCCCTCCATCTCTCTCTCTCCCTCCATCTCTCTCGCTCCATCTTTCTCTCTCTCCATCCTTCTTTCTCCCCATGTCTCTCTCTGTCTCTCCCTTCCCCCTTCCCCTCCCTGCCCACCCCGGCCCCACGGCGCGTGCCCCTCCCCCCTGGAGTCTGACCCCCCTCCCTCCTTCCTCCGCAGGACCCGGCCAGTACCACGGGCTGTACTCCGCCTCGCTGTTCGGGGGATCTGGCGCCGGGGGCAAGAGGAAGCGCCGCCACAGAACCATCTTCACGGAGGAGCAGCTGGAGGAGCTGGAGAGGACCTTCGCCAAAACGCACTATCCGGACGTGCTCCTCAGGGAACAACTGGCGCTCAAGGTCGACCTCAAAGAGGAAAGGGTTGAGGTGCGTATGGTAGTATGTGTGCGCATGTATATGTGTATATTTTTTTATTAATACGCTCCAAAGGTCTCAATTTGTTACATTCAGTGAAACATGTTTAGATGCAATTTTGTTATAGTCAAAGGGAGAGAAATTTTACAACCAATAACACATTTGAAGCAAGTGTTACGTACAACAACAACCATATCTGACCAGGCGTCCTCGCATACTCTTCTGTCAGTGATTTCTTCTTTTATTTCCTTTCTATATTACTAGTCATCCATTGGCCTTCCTTGGCGCTAAACATTTGCAACGCACAGCCTTCGCCCTTACAACTGCGATTATTCCATGACACCAACTGGCATATATTACCATGATGAGTGAGGAGCATGTCTGTTTTGCACCAGAACAGCTCGGTATTTCATGCTGTAATAGCATTTGTCGGCAGAATATTTCAGAGTATTTATGCAGTTTGTAGTACGGACAGAACACAGCCAATGGATTCCTCAATGAAATTACATAACTACTTTCGTGAAAAGTGTCGCTGGAGGAGGCAAAATGTCGCAAGGAAAACCCAAATTCAATAGCAATCCTTCCCAAGAGCACAGGCATTAATAAAGAAAGATCCCGCCAAGCATTTCCCCTCCTCGCCCTCCTGCTTCCCTGGGCGCCGTCGACAGAACTTCACAAGCACACTGCGAGCACGCATACATGAACACAGATTGCAGACTGCCCCCCTACGCCGAAAAAAAAATCATGCAGTGCACAGAGATGCACCGAGGCCGTGTGTCCTGCAATGTTGCTACAGTCCGTGCTCATCCGCCAGCAGCAGCAACACGCGAGCAGAAACCTTTTGAATTCCCCGAATCTCGAAACTCTCTATTAACACTCAACAACAGCGAACAAAATTAAATTGTCGTCGCTCAATAAAGTCAAATTAAAGCTTGTTCGCTCTGCCTCCCATGAACCCGTCTTTGTCACATTAACACGTTTGACTCAAAGTTTGTAAATGGGCAATTAGCGGCTCCAACGACCGTGATCGCTAATTGGCCAGTCAGTTTACATTGGTGCCACATGGATGATCACACGCTGCCACACTGCTGATCACACGAGCCTGAAGCAACAGTGGCGTGGCGCCCTTTACCTGCCGTCGCGTCGAATTACCTGGATGAGTGTTTAATTGCGTTTTGGAAGGGAAAATTCGTTTGTGCCGCGCTCCGCCTGCTGCAGCCACTTTCGATGATGGCGTGATTAAAGGGCGCTGTTCGCCGTTGACTGCAATAAGGACACTTAATTGCCGTGTGGCGGCCATCGGCGCTAATGACTGCGTCGCGCGACTCTTTCCTTCTGATTATTATTGCCGGCGTGCCTGCACTCGCTCGGGACCCAGGCCGGAAGGGCGTCGCCCGAGGGTACCGGGCTTGCTTGCAGACCTTCCTGAGGTCGCCCTGAAGGAGGCAGGAGCCACCATCACACTTGACCCCAGGATTAGCGCGGACACAGCGTAAAGTTGGTGCTTTCATTCAGTGTATATGCGTAAGTGCTCTCTCTCTCTCTCTCTCTCTCTCTCTCTCTCTCTCTCTCTCTCTCTCTCTCTCTCTCTCTCTCTCTCTCTCTCTCTCTCTCTCTCTTTCTCCCCCTCTCTCTTTCTCCCTCTCCCCCCCCCCCCCACCTCTCTCTTTCTCTCTCTTTCTCTTTCTCTTTCTCCCTCTCTTTCTTCCCCCGCCCCTCTCTCTCTCTCTCTCTCTCTCTCTCTCTCTCTCTCTCTCTCTCTCTCTCTCTCTCTCTCTCTCTCTCTCTCTCTCTCTCTCTCTCTCTCTCTCCCTCTCTCTCTCTCTCTCTCTCTCGCTGGCCAGGGCTTGTGCGCTGCCTCCGCCCTGTTCAGCCTCGCTCATGGCTTCCCTCTCTGTTCCAGGTCTGGTTTAAGAACCGGCGCGCGAAGTGGCGCAAGCAAAAGCGCGAGGAGCAGGAGCGCCTCCGCCGCCTGCGGGACGACTGCGGCCAGGCGGAAGGCGGCGGCAGCGGCAGCGGTGGCGACCCGGCACACGCCCTGCACGAGGAGGACACCCGCGACCCGGACCTCAGCAGTGACGAAGAGGCGCCCTCGGAGGCCGTGCGGTCCCTCGACGGCAAGATCTCGGCTCCGTCCCTGGAACCCGCATCCGACCCCGCCTGCGGCACCGCCGGCCTGGCCTTCTTCCCTCAGGGCAAGGGCGTACCCTCGGAGGCGGAGGCGACGCGGAGCGAGGCGCTGCCGACGGCGTTCGGAGCGGCGCGGGACTGCCGCTTCGACGCGCCCTCGGCCGCCAAGCACGGCCGCGTGAGCCTCCTGGACGGGTCGCCGAAGCTGCCGTCGACGGCGTTCCTCGTGGCCGCCGAGGACCTTCACTCGCCCAAGAGGAGACGAATCTCTTCGGAAAACACGGAGGTCGAATTAACATAAGAGAACAAAAATATCTCGCACCTCATCGGCCTCCGCGCGCTCGTCTCATCCTGTCAATATTATTTAATATAGACTAGTCATAATTACTCAGTAACTATCGGCACAAAGCATGTGTGTCGGTCAGTGTGTCAATGTGTATGGCAGTGCTTCGTCCGGGCTGACCGCGTTGCCTCTGGGGCGTGTTTCGTGGAAGCCGGTCGTCTAAAAGTCGAATTCCCTCTAATCCGGTGTGTGCTTGCGCCTCGTGCGTGTCGGGGAGAGTGGTCTGCAAATTCAGTGTAAGAAGCAGTGTAATCAAAACAAAGTTTTACCTTAATTGCTTCCGTGAATTTTGATTCGTTCTTCTCAGACTGTCATCTTTTACAAATAAACTAAAATTATATCTTTAAGAAAAACATTTATGTAAATTGTATATAGGCATCCTTCACCTTTACCTCAAATTCATAATGTTAAAGTAGATTACAAATGTAATCAGAAAATTAAATTAATGACAAATTAACTAGAATAGAAGCATGTCCATGTCTGCATCTTGTTCTGTCACATATAGATGTCAGTTACAATATAAAGAAAGTCAAAGAACTATTTCTCTCATACTTTCTGCCCTTCGGCGTGGGCGCAATGCTCCGCGGCGGGACATGTCGCACAAAAGAAACAAATAAACATTATAAACATTGATGGAGGAATCTTTGAATCGCTACAGTGAGAAAAACAACCTTATTTTGCGTATCTACATAGATTGATATAGATCCTTTGTCTCTCTCTCTCTCTCTCTCTCTTTCTATATATATATATGTATATATATATATATATATATATATATATATATATATGCAAGTGTGTGTGCTTAAATATATATATATATATATATATATATATATATATATATATATATAGATATATATACATATATGTGTATATATACATATATACATATATATATATATATATATAGATATATATACATATATGTGTATATATACATATATACATATATATAAATATATATATATATATATAGATATGTATATACATATATATTATAATATATACATATATATATATATATATATATATATAGATATGTATATATACATATATATGTATATATACATATATACATATATATAAATATATATATATGAATGTGTGTGTGTGTGTGTCAAAAC
>NC_061831.1:28810355-28812855 GCF_019202785.1 Penaeus chinensis
AGCGCAGCGAGAGGACCCGATGACTGCACGTGGGCCTGCGAGGACGAGGAACAATGCTCACCGCCCTCCACAGCAGCCGCCCTTCCTAGCCCTTCACTGCGATCTGGTCTTCGTCTGACCCGGGACACTTAGAGTCGGTGATGTACTTCCATTGTGTTTTCATCAGGCTCTCAGATGTGCCGAACAAATGCTCTGAATATTTGCCATATAAATATATACAATACGAAAATGTCAAGATCAGATATGTCATACTTTTATGCCCTAAAGGTAAGTGAACTAAGGTAACTGTGGGTTCATTCCTCTCACCGCTCTCATTGTTATTATTATTATCATTATTATAACCATTATCATTATTATCATTAGTAGTAGTAGTAGTATCATTATTATTACCAATATTTTCATTATTATTATTATCATTGTTATTATTATTATCATTGTTATTATTATTATCATTATTATTATTATCATTATTATCATTAGTAGTAGTAGTAGTAGTAGTAGTATCATTATAATTACCAATATTTTCCTTATTGTTATTATCATTGTTATTATTATCATTATTATCATCATTATTGATGTTATTATTATTATAATAATAATAATAATCATTATCATCATCACTATTACTATAATATTATTATCATCATTACCATTAATATTATTATTATCTTCACTATCATTATTATTCTCACTATCAGTATCATTAGTAGTAGTAGTAGTAGTACTGTCGTTATCATCACCATTATCATAACTATTACAAACATTATTCCTATAAACATCATTATCCCCATTATCGTTATTACCATCCTCATTATCACTGTCACTATCACTACCATCAACACCACCATCATCATGGTCATTATTATAAAGATAGCAAAAGCGAAATGTCAAGCAAGACGAAGTAAAGAGCAACAGAAAAGTTATATCTCGAGTCGTTGATTCCTTTCATCTTATTAAAGGAAAAATAGAAAAAAAGAAAGCAGAAAATATCAGCTTTGACGAAAAGAGTGAGCGAGATTAAAGCGCAAGACACAAGCGCCATCTCGGCTTCCCTCGCGCCCGACGCCGGGACGCGAGGCGGCGCGGCGAGCGAGGGGGGGACGCCGCCGGTGAGGGTGGAAGGTATGGCAGTGGTGGTGGCAACAGCGACGGTATGAGGATGGTGATGATGATGATGGTGATGAGGAGGAGGAGGAGGAGGAGGAGGAGGATAATGATGATGATGATGATATAATGATAATGGTAATGGTGAAAAGAAATAAAATGATAATAACAACAAAATGAGACAATGACGAAAATATAATCAATTGTATTGGCAATAGTGATGATAATGGTAATGTTAAGAGCAAATGACAAAAACAATAATAGCAATAGCAATATTAATGATTAAGATGGCATCAACATCATTCCAAAGATTAATCTGCTGGATTACCTTCTGTTACACAAGAGATTACTAGGGTTCAGAACCGAGGGCGCCAGCATCTCTTCAAGCTGTGGAATCGCTGATGATTATCATATCGGCAAGGAATCTTTAGAGACCAATAATGATGATAAGGCCTGTGTATGCGTGTGTTTACGCACACACACACACACACACATATATATAAATATATATATATATATACGTAAATAGATAGATAGACAGATAGATATAGATAGATATACATATATGCATACATACACATATGCGTGTGTATTTGTGTATGTGCATGTATGTGTACATATATAATATACATACATTCATACATATAGGTGAATATATGTATACAGATAGATAGATAAATAAATATATAGATATATATAGATATAGATATACATTACCATCTATCCTTTTATTTATCTATAAATATAAACATATATGTATAAACCTAAATATATATATATATATATATATATATATATATATATATATATATATATATACATGTATACATACATGAGTGCGTGTGTGCCTTTGTGTCAGATTGAGTCGCGTGGCGCGCTTCTGAAAGCTTCTGCTTACTAATGTTTAAAAGCATGAGTAGTAACTCGCCATAAGAAGTAAATCGCCATAAGAAGTAAATCGCCAGAGGAAGTAAATCGCCAGCGGAAGTAAATCGCCAGAGGAAGTAAATCGCCAGAGGAAGTAAATCGCCAGAGGAAGTAAATCGCCAGAGGAAGTAAATCGCCAGAGGAAGTAAATCGCCAGCGGAAGTAAATCGCCAGCGGAAGTAAATCGCCAGCGGAAGTAAATCGCCATCAAAGTAAATCGCCATAAGAAGTAAATCGCCATAAGAAGTAAATCGCCATAAGAAGCAAACGCCATCAAAGTAAATCGCCATAAGAAGTTAATCGCCAGCGGAAGTAAATCGCCATCAAAGTAAATCGCCATGAGAAGTAAATCGTCATAAGAAGTAAATTGCCATAAGATGTAAATCGCCATAAGTAAATCGCCATAAGTAAATCGCCATAAGAAGTATATCACCATAAGAAGTAAATCGCCATAACGAGTAAATCGCCA
>NC_061831.1:28817855-28822855 GCF_019202785.1 Penaeus chinensis
TTTTCAGCAAAACGGGTGATGTTTGATTTGTTCCCCAGTAATGTCCGCTCTCTAGCATCACAAAATCATATTGATCTACTAAATATATGCCACCAAACGCTTTACACACTAGCCTGAGGCTATCCTTATGCAACAAAAACTGGCCACAACTTTAACAACTGCAATATGGCGGCTGGCATGAGACTAAAGTTTCATCTTTTTTAATAACAGATGAACCTTAAGCACACAAATGGGCTAGTTTCTTATCAGATGGGTCCTGGCTGTGTGGCAGGAACCATCCGAAAAGGAGAGACACCCGTCAGGATGAGTTTGAGAGTGATCAAGGGGAGCCTGCCCTGACCCCTCTGTGGTATCCTGATTTGCCCACAACGGCACCTACTAATAACTTTTCAGTCCTGCCAACGTATCTCTGTAAGGAACCGTGTTCACTTCCTTTGAATCTGCCAAAGGACATCACCACTACATACAAAGCTGATGAAATTAGGTCTCAACTGACACCCTCTCCACCTACC
Source organism: Penaeus chinensis (assembly GCF_019202785.1). Lineage (NCBI taxonomy): Eukaryota > Metazoa > Arthropoda > Malacostraca > Decapoda > Penaeidae > Penaeus > Penaeus chinensis. Next base: position 28,818,368 of record NC_061831.1, read on the forward strand.
CAGCAGATAGTGGTATTCCTGCTTGGTAATGATGGTGTTGTTAAGCAATTCAAGCAAATTGAAGAGGAAAAGTTAAGGGTTTTGAAATGTCTAATACTTCTAATACTAATTAATGCCACCAGTTTGGCGAACGCTGGCAAGCCTATGCCGCTGGTAACTGGCATCCGTCTGGAGAGTGCAATCACTCCCGTGCCATAATTACTTGGGCAACGGTGATATGACGATTGCGGGTATGATCTTATGAGAGGAGTCTGCCTATGACAGTCTAAACATTCTCAATGGCATTGAGATCTGGTGATATGGGTGGATGTAGCAAAGCGTAATCTCGGGCTGTTGCCCAAACCACATTTTCACAAAACTGCTCGTGTGCGTGGGGCTGTTATCCTGGACGAGGTAAAATGGCTCTGGATCAGATAATACCATGGTACTCACCGATGGTAGAAACACTGTCCAGGATTTCCTTGTAGGCAGACTCTGTAAGTTTGCCAGGTCTGATGACTCCCCAAACTCAGTGCTTTCAGTAGAGTAATGCCAAGTCCTGTTCACTGTTGTTGATAATGAAAATAAATTATTTAGAAGATGACTCATGGTAAGGAGACGTGGCAACTAACTACCAACCAGACCCTCTTCTCAAACCTAGTCAGCTGTGAGGGGTTTTCATTAACTCATGGTATTCATGGTTTTCATTAGTTCATGGTATTCAAGTCATTCAATTCATGCTTCCTTTTTATATAGCACGTTGATTTATAGTTTTGAATTGATCTTCCTCTGCCATCGCCTAGTCTCTCATGCATATAGTTTCTTGGTGCCGCCGGATACCTAATCTTGATATTTCAGCTCTTGATAGTCTCTCAGAGTAAAGCACAGTTATGGTACTATTAATTGTCTGTGAGGTCTCCATTGCTCATATAATCCTAGCCTTAGCAAATCTATTCAAACTTGTTATGAAGCTTCATCTCTTCTGAGTTTTGAAAACAAGTACCAACCTTTCTGAATCAACTACTACCGATCTTTCGGTTTCATCTACGCCCACGTAAAAAAAAAAAAAAAAAAAAAAAAAATCAGCGACTGTACACCTCCATGGTGCAAGGACTGCATTTTCCTGGCAATAAATGTAATGAAGCATATGACTGGTTTGGGATATGCCAAAGATATTATTTGAAATGTGTCGTTTTCCTTTAAAAAGAACATTTGGAGCTGATATTACTGGTAACTTTGGCACTACCACGATAGTCAAACACCGATGACAATGTTTCATCTCAAATAGTTAAAAAAAAAAAAAAAAATGTTTTTAAAGAGATTGAACCAAAAATTATCAATTTCATGGCTGACACTGCCAAAGGCCTTCGATAAATCACATAGAGTGAGCAAATTGATCTGGTTATTGTCTATATTATTATATATTTCATTTGTGACTTTTAGTAATGCCATTTCGGTTGATAATTTATTACTAAAACCGTGTTACGTGTTAGCTATAAGGTTATTCGCTTCTAAAAATGTTGTTAATTGGTTTGCAACTATTTTCTCGAGAACTTTAGATATTACTGGTAGTATAGTGATGGGTCGATAATTATTGATTTCGTCTCTGTCACCAGATATGAAAATCGGAGTTATGATGCCGTGTTTCCAAAGTGATGGATAAACACCGGTGACTATAGATGTATTAATAATTAGTGTCAGATAGTATGCAATTACTGGTAAACTATCATTTATGAAACGATGTGCAATTCCATCTCCTCCCACGGAATTTGTCGTTTTTAAGTGTTTTATTGTTAGGATAATTGTTTCTACTACTGGTTGCGGTCTGAAGAAGTTTGTTGTAGTGTTCGTTTCGTTTATGTTGTGTTGATATGTGGGGGCGGTTGTCAGTTCAAAAGTGCGTCTACCTACTTCTGCAAAGAAGTTATAAAGTATTTTATATTATTTATGGAATTTTGGGAAGTGTCTGTGTTTTGTTTCTTCTTAGGCACTAATGTATTTACTAGTTTCCACGTTTCGGCAGAATCGCTTCTGCATTCATTGAACTTTTTTTTTAAATAATTAGTTTCCGCCCAGCGGAGTGTTTTCACATTTTTCTTCTTTTGTTTGTATTCAGCCTGAAGGGTGGTGTCAAATCTGTTTATCTTGAGAGCTTTGTGAGTATTATTTCTATCATTTATGGCCCTCTTAATGTTGTCATTTATCCACGGGGCGGGAGGACGCCTAACTGTTTTTGTTTTAAAAGGAGCGAGGCATCGAGACCGTTCTTTATCACGTGTGTAAGAATATTTAAATCACCTAAGATGAAAAATGTTTTTCTCTTTGTTGAGATTTCTCTGAGAATATTTTCTAGGTAGTCAAATGATTCTGTGGTGGCATGAGGGTGTCTGTAAATTGTGCTGACGAGGAAAGAAGGATACATACTGCTTTCTACTGCCGTATGATTTACACTTGCAGAGATCTTATTTGATTTAAGGGTATCGCTTACATATATGCAGACTCCACCTCCACGTCCTGCATCACATCTGTAAACATGAAAGTTTGGGATGCTGATGAAACTGCTCGATATTTCTTGGTGAAGCCAAGTTTCACTGATACACAAAATAACAATGTTTCTCTCCTTAATTATCAATTTGATTTCTTCGAAATGACCGAGGAGGGACTGCATTGATGTCTTCTATTATGATGGTGTTTAGTGGTTTGACCACCGGATTTGCAAAGTCAAACATTCTGCTCCCCTTTGTACTTGTTTCTATTTAGGAATACATTGTCGGGAAAGATGTCGGACTCTAAGAAAAGATCTGGGTTTATATCTTTGCCCCTTATGGTGACTGTGAAGCTAGAGTAATAATCATGTGTCATTTTAGTTTTGAAGGCTTTGACATTGGAAATTTAGTTGAAATGATTTTCCAGGAAGTCTTCAATATCGTCTTCATCTGTGTCTGGGTGGCAACTCGTGATATAAAGGTACACTACCTGAGGACGGTCGGCACCTTGCAAGGGTTTTGGCGAGTGGCGTTCCTCCCTTGTTTTTCTTCTTTGTTTTCTAGAGTTGACTTGAACGAAACCTTCCTCATCTTGGTGGGGCTGCGGCTGCTCGTTTGTTTGTTTGTTTGTGTGTTTCCGCATGTTCCGCGTAGTTGTTGATGATGAGCTGTGGTGTTTGTGGAGCAGGAGGGGTAGTAGGGGGGGCAGGTACTCCAGGCACGTGGTGGTGTGTCGTATCTTCCCACTGGCGATTTGGTGGGAGATGTTTTTGCTTGTTTTTCCTTTTACTGTTTCTAACGTAGCTTCTCCTAGGTGTGACTTGTGTAGAGGCTATCAAGATTGTCAGAGATAACGTTAGGGAGGACTGTTTATTGAGCATATCTCAAGGTCAATATCCACGTGTTTTAAAAATGTCACATCAACCCTAATGTATCTATTACTTTATATAACCTGACGATAAAGTTAGGCAAATCTTATTACCAATCTCGTCACTGATTTCCTTTTTAAATGTGTATATTTGGGATGATAAGACAAGTTGGGATAAACCCGTGTTTGACGAGCTCACAATGCTGTTTATGGTTTGATCTACTGTATATATATCAGCACTTTTTAACAGAAAGCGTTTAAGCGTTTGATTTAGTGGATATTGAATATCATTTGAAAGGTACTCGGAATGACATTTACTTTGTTTAAAGGAAAAATATAGAAAGTTAAGTAAGGTGTGTAGAAGCAATTTTATTTTATATCTGCTCCATACATCGCTCTCTCTCTCTCTCTCTCTCTCTCTCTCTCTATCTCTCTGTCTCTCTCTCTCTCTCTCTCTCTCTCTCTCTCTCTCTCTCTCTCTCTCTCTCTCTCTCTCTCGCTCGCACGCTCTATCTATCTATCTATCCCAATCTATTTATCTCTCTCTCTATCTATCTATCCCTATCTATTTATCTCTCTTTTTCTATCTTTCTATCTATCCCTATCTATTTATCTCTCTCTATCTATCTATATCTATCTACATCTATTTATCTCTCTCTCTATCTATCCCTATCTATTTATTTTTCTCTTTCTCTATCTATCTATCTATCTATATCTATTTATCTCACTCTCTATCTATCTATCCCTATCTATTTATCTCTCTTTCTATCTATCTATCTGTCTATCTATATATATTTATCTCTTTCTCATTCTATCTATCCCTATCTATTTATCTCCCTCTATATATATATATATATTTATCTCTCTATCTCTCTCTCTCTCTCTCTCTCTCTCTCTCTCTCTCTCTCTCTCTCTCTCTCTCTCTCTCTCTCTGTCGCTCTCTCTCTCTCTCTCTCTCTCTCTCTCCTTCTCTCTCTCTCTCTCTCTCCCTCGCTCTCTCTCTCCTCTCTCTCTCTCTCTCTCTCTCTCTCTCTCTCTCTCTCTCTCTCTCTCTCTCTCTCTCTCTCTCTCTCTCTCTCTCTCTCGCTCTCTCTCTCTCTCTCTCTCTCTATGGCTCTGAGTTTACCTATATATTAGCATGGCATCTAGAGAAAA
>NC_061831.1:28837855-28843786 GCF_019202785.1 Penaeus chinensis
CCCTCTCACGTCACTTAATAAACCTTAGGGTTCGATGCAAATAATTCCTACGTAGCAACAAGGGATTATCAAAATTAGGTGGAAGCAACTCTGGTGTGAGCCTCATGACTGACACCAGAATTTTTGCAAAACAATGTCAAATTTTGTTGAGATAACTAGTTCACTCAAAGTCCCGTAAAGTCCATGAATATTACTAAAAAATAAGCTGCAATAGTTTGGACGGTTAGGGCCAGGATTAAAGTCAACGTCACCCGACAACAAACAATAATGCCACGTAAAAATGACACGACCATAAATTTGAGAAAGAACCGAGATTCTTAGCCTCCAGACCCCTGAAGGCCTGCTGGGGACTGGCGGCTAATCCGACGTTCATGATTATAACATAAGAAGAAATAAGAAAGAAAAGATGAGAAATGGAGTAAATAAAGAAATGCAGAACTGTGCCCTCCCATCATAGGGATATAAATATAAATAAATAGATAAATATATATATATATATATATATATATATATATATATATATATATGAAAGGAAAACAGCCACAGTAAGAATATGTGGCTGTTTTCCTTTCATCTTTGTGTACACGTTACAGTGTTTGTGTTTGTGTTATATATATATATATATATATATGTATGTATATATATGTATATATATATATATATATATATATATATATATATATCATCCATCTCTAATTCCTCGTGACAGGTCGCCCAAGCCAGGCTGTCGCACGGGCCTCCTCCACCCAGAATTGTCTCGTGAAGAGGCTACGTGATGGGCAGGGTCATCCGCAAGGTAACGAGCTAGGTAGGCATCAATATATATATATATATATATATATATATATATATATATATATATATATATATCTTGATGCCTTTATATGTATATATATATATATATATATATATATATATATTTTGATGACTTTATATATATATATATATATATATAAATATATATATATATATATATATATATATATATCTTGATGCCTTTATATATATATATATATATATATATATATATATTGATGCCTTTATATATATATATATATTGATGCCTTTATATATATATATATATATATATATATATATATATATATATATATCTTGATGCCTTTATATATATATATATATATATATATATATATATATTGATGCCTTTATATATATATATATATATATATATATATATATATAGATCTTGATGCCTTTATATATATATAAATATATATATATATATGTATGTATGTATGCATGTATGTATGTATGTATGTATATATGCATACACACACACACATGTGTGTATATATATGTATAGATATATATATACACATGTGTGTGTGTGTATGTTTATCTATTTATTTATATAAATACACATAGTATATACATATTGATATACATATGTATATATACATATATATTATATATACATATATACGACTACATATGTATATTTTCAAATATATATGTGCATTTGCAAATATATAAACACACACACACACACACATATATATACACACACACACACACACATATATATATGTGTGTGTGTGTGTCTGTGTGTGTGTGTGTGTGTGTGTGTGTGTGTGTGTGTGTGTGTGTATGTGTGTAGGAAAACCCACACTACAAAAACTAGATTTATTGAAAATCAGACAACAGTTTCGAAATCCTCCTGGATTCATATATATGTAAACACACACACACACGTATTCATATTGACAAATGTAGAAAAGGTATGAATGGAAATGAATATCTTCACAATACAAGAGATGTATTTAATTTGAATACACATAGTTATATAGATGCATACACATATGTATATGTATATGTATATGTATATGTATATGTATATATGTGTGTGTGCGTGTGTGTGCGTGCGTGCGTGCGTGGTGTGTGTGTGTGTGTGTGTGTGTGTGTGTGTGTGTGTGTGTGTGTGTGTGTGTGTGTGTACACAGACACATACACATGTGTGTGTGTGGGGGGGGGGATATGCACATAAACAGACTGATATATAGATATATAGACTGATATAAGATCTGATGCATCATTATTAATGTTCTTGAGTATAGCCGTTTTAGATGCCAGAGCTATATGTATAATTCCATTATGACATAACAAGCTAGATATATTGAATATACCTAATGACATCGCAACCCAAGTGCCTCAAATGTTTTTTTGTAAGATTATCTAAATATTACAAACGCATTATACTGGTGACGTATTGTGTTTTTATGAACGCTGAGTATTTGGCTTCGTATTAGAAGTAAGTTTATTTACCATCCTGGTTGTCAGCTCAGTTTTACATATATTCGACATATAGTTTTCAGTGATTACTGTGATTGTAATATAAAAACATAAATCATACATCATTCAAATGCACTGTTCTTTGTTTACGGCAGTTTTACGTAGTAACGACTCAAGCGGTTTGTTTATATCCCATGATGCGACGGCGTCTCACGGGGAAATCAAACGCAGCCGAGAGAGTAAGCGTTTCGTGTTTATCACACCACGGCAGAATTCCATTTAATTTCTTCATGTTCGCATTCATAACATGTCACACCGAAGACAAATTTTGATTTGTTTTATTTAAGTAACGATTGTGATATGAATTTATATTGTGAATAACCTAACCTCCTTTCCGATCTGCGCTGACGTCGGGGGCGGGTTTTTTTTCTAATTTGGGAAATGAATTCGGCGTCGCGTGGGGCCCCTAGATACGCCTCCGTCAAACGCTTTGACGAACAGGGTATTAGGCGATGCTCAATCCTTATGTCCCGACAAATTGGTTATCTTTATCCGCCTTTGTGACCAAATCGGCTATCATACCGTATTAAACCTCCCAGGAACCGTTTATAGACTCGGAATCCTGTCCGCGTTAAGCTGCCACTGCATTGTTTTCGGTCGTGCCAAACTGAACGAAGTTTGCTGTGGAAGTGTGCTTGTTCAGGCCGAGCCAGCATGCATCTTGCCACTTTTCCATCGAGGGCTTTCAGCACGAAGTATGACTCGAGCCAAACCGCCCACCAAACTCACGTAAACCAACTTCTGCAAATAAGGGCGAGATGATCGGCCGAAGGCAACACCGGCGCCGAGGGTTCCGCCGCCCAGAGATCACCAATGGCTTGACAACCAATCAGGATAATCAAACCATATATACAAGGACAAGAAAGGACGGAACTAGTACTGAGATTAAACTAGGAAATCTGCTTTACAACTGAGTCATATCAATTACTATTTTTCTGTTCACTAATTATTTTTGTTTGTTTGCATTTTGTTTTTTCTCTCGAATCTGTCCTGATATACTTTTCACATATTTTTGTTAAAGGCTTTTGGGTTTTGGTTCTGAATTCCTGAATTTTCTCTAAAGAGGAATCTGAATACTGTCGTACCAATAAATGCTTTGCGTTCAGCAATTTCCTGAATGGATTTACAGCTACTTCACCGCTATATAAATGACAGTATCTTTCCTGTTGCTTTAGGTTTATAACAGCAATTTAAACCACACTGTTTATACATCAGTATCTTTATTAATTAAAATTGGAAAATTAACATATATTTTTTCACGTTAAATCACCTTAATAAAAAAAAATAGTAAAGGGGTCATTATGCGCATCATATGAATCCCTCTGTGCAGCCAAGAAGCTGCGGGTGTCATCCCCGACACGTCCTCCATTGCGCCCAGAATCCACAAGCGAATTCCGAGAGAGCAAGCTATATTTCGGGAGCCGAGAGCCGGGTAAAATTCGGCAGCGGAGACCTTTTCCTTGGCCGCCGCTGGTCACGACGCCATAATTGGGATGTAAACAGTGAGCGGGAGGACCACCCTTGGGCAACAGCTGGGTGACCGCGCCCGCACTGTTATCCTCCTCTCATCTTCATCATTATCGCCATTAACACCCTCCTGCCTGGCTGGGTGGATGCTCCCGTATAAAAAATGCACTCTATGAAGATCCCCTTTATTTTGTAATAGTCAAGATGTGCGGGTTTTCCCTCAATGAAAACGGGAAGAAATTGGTAAATTGGCATCCGTGCCTTAGCCTATTGTATACAGACTAAAAAGGGAAAAGAAAAGATTAAAATAGTCTCGCCTGATTAGGCTGCCACACACATACACGTACGCGCTCTCCCACCGAGAGACATTCTGGCTGATGCCTCCCGAAGGAATCGGGCGCTTGCACCGAGACACATAGGTATACATACACATACACGTATATATAACATTTAAGTGCATATGCACATGTGTGTTTATATATATATATATATATATATATATATATGTGTGTGTGTGTGTGCGTGCATACGGATATATATATATATATATATATATATATATATATATATATATATGTATGTATATATAAATATATATATGTGTATTTTTATACACATGTAGAGTTTATAGATATAGACGTGTGTGTGTGTGTGTGTGTGTGTGTGTGTGTGTGTGTAAATATATAAATATATATATATATATATATATATATATATTTATTTATACACGTATGTAGACTTTATAGATGTAGACATGCATACCCAAAATGTATATAGATTTAATTATATTTATATACTCTATTATGCATATATAAATATATATATATATATGTATGAATATATATACATATACATGTATATGCATATATATGTATATATATATACATACATATATGTGTGTGTGTGTGTGTCCCTGATATATATATATATATGTATATATATATATATATATATATATATATAACTATCCATCTACCTCTCTCTCTCTCTCTCTCTATATATATATATATATATATATATATATATGTACACAAATCACACACACACACACACAAGCGCGCGCGCACACACATGTAATATCTATTTCGCTTTCTTGGAATCCTCGCGAGCCAGCAGTGAGAATAAACGCAGAAAAGAGCGATTGCGATAATTAAGCCTTTGTTGCGGCCTGATTAGGATGCCTCAAAGGGAATAAAAATAATTACGAATGCTATTACGTGCGAAGGATTAGCGTTTGCATGGATGTCGGCCATTATGGATCGCCGCGGCAAAACCGACCGGCGTTTCCTCCCGGGCAGGAGTCGGCCCCGCTCCCTCCAAGAAAAGGTTACAGGGATGACCTTCGCGCGAACTGACTCGTGGAAACCTGCTGGAATAGATCGACTGACACATTTTTGTAAATTGGCTATTGTAAAGTAAAGGTAATTAAAATCAGGCGTGAATGAACGCGCTTCTTGTGCAGTCCATTAAGTAAATTTATGACGCAGACAAGTAATGCGATTATATCTCACCTCTTGCGAACGGAAGGGTACTCTATCAAAACGGACATGGGGACGTGCATTTTAGACACATATGTGAATTTATCTCGGCTTCACGTTGAGCTGCAACATACTAAAGTAAACTTTTACCAGAATTGAAACTAAATATACCAGAGTAAACTTGCTGAGACTAGAATGGAACACCAACATCTATTCCGTGTTGCGACAGAGTGATCAGTGAATTATTAAAGGATTACGTTGATCACGTATAATCCGCGGATGGAAAAGCTGCAGAAAAGGCGTGCCAACTCATTCAACTAATGGATATCAACGAAGATTATCCCCCAAAGCAAGTAACAGAGTCGTGCGCTAAAAGTAAGAGCGAGATTAAAAGAACGGCGCCTGAAACGGACGTCCGCGGGGCCACCGGGAATTCGGAACGGTCGGCGAACGGTCGCGGCGCAGGGCTGCCTGAAGGGGCCGCTGACGGCGCTTCGGCAGAACGGGAAAACATCTTGCGATTCTTTACACACCAGATCGCCAGTGCGTGTTTTTTTCTTCAGTTCTTATCAATATTTATTGCTTCTTTTTCTCCATTTGCCAAATCTCAAATATTACAAATAATCCAATGTAATCTATGTCGTTAAGTATTGCATACAAGTTTAAATCCTAAGCT
>NC_061831.1:28876386-28878886 GCF_019202785.1 Penaeus chinensis
TATGTATATATGAATATGTATATATATTCATATATATTAATATATGAATATATGAATATATATCTATATATATGTATGTATATATATATGTATGTATATATATTCATATATATATGTATTTGTATACATATGTATACATACATGAATATATATACATACATACATGCATACATACACGTATGTATGTGCATACATAAATACATACATAGATACATAGATGCAAACATATATGTGTGTGTGCATATATATATATATATATATATATATATATATATATATATATATATATACATATATATATCTCTATATATATATATATTTATATACATATATATTAGTATATTTATATACATATATATTAGTATATTTATATACATATATATTAGTATATATATATGTATATATATGTGTATATATATGTGTATATATCTATATATCTATGTTTCTATATATATATTTATAGAAGCATACATATGTATTTGTATTGTGTATGTAGATTCATATATATATATATGTATAAATGTGCGTGTGTGTACATATATATATATATATATATATAATATATATATATATTTGTCATAAGATGGGCTGCCAAGTCCACCAGTAGTGAGGTTAAACGAATCCCCTGAAAAGTAAATAAGTTTTGGCGGCGAGGTAGTGAAACGTGCGGTCCAATGCCGTAGAATTTATTCCTCGTAGTGTAACGAGAGACGAGATTTGTGCAAAGAAGCGAGCACGAGCATGTGCGTTCTCATACATTCGAATACACGCATGCCTGTTGGTACGCAGACAGGTGGATGGCTTGCAAGATAGACCGTAAAGATATATTTACAAACAGGCAGACACATAGGCAGACAGGTAGGTAGGTTGGTTAAGGGGTGTAGACAGAGACCGCACCGGGCAGGCTTACTGTCCCGGTGTTTTAAATCTAATCTAAAACGATCGATAGATAAACTCTATGTTTAATTAGACAGATATACAGGTATACAGGTATATAGACAGATCGACAGACATATGAATATAGACAGAAACACAGATATATCAGTATGAATGTCAATAAATCTGGCGGCAAAAGAGCAACAGTCGAGCAGGAAACCGCAGCGGGAAGCCCGGTTTCCCTTGGGAAGTTCCTAATCTAAACACATTCTGATATTCTTAATGTACACTCACAGTCAACTTCACTAAGGAATGAAATGAAACCCTGTCCATTTCGCTATTGCTCCAGTGTTTACATTTAATATGCCTTTGTTTTCTCAATAAAGTCTTCTTCAAATCCCCCGTGTTCAAGATAAAATGCAAACAATTACACGCAAAAAAATCAGTGTCTGACTTTATGACGGCTGTTTTGATCGAAGATTTTTTAAATGGCGCAGTTTAATTTGACGGAAGTAGACATTAGCATAATTGAAGAGGAAGACTTCGGCTCTAGAAAAGACGCGAGGAAACATACTTTTCATTTGACTTCGGTTAATCTACGATATTCCGGCCACGCGAACAGAAAATTGTCAAACCGACTCGGCAGGGTTAAAAACTGATAAAAAACAAGACATTCACGTAGGTGTATCGACAATTTGGTAATTTTACGAGTGATTAACTGATTGAGTTAATCCAATAAACTGTCAACAAATGACTTGAGTTCTCCAGGTCTAAAATACTTCGAAATGGAAAGAGCCAGTAATGAAGAGGCCAGAAAAGGGAAACGTACGAAGGTACCTTGCCACTAAGAATAAATTCACCGTCATGGAAAAAAAAAATCTAAATTAAGTTTTAGTCAAACATGACTGCGACCAATTCAGACTTCAGCCATCAGGGCGAGGGACTGCACTGAAGTTGATCTGTACGTTATAAGAGATTGCGAGCAAGACTCATTGCTAATTAATGCGGTGACTAATACGCTAACAGATGACATACACACATACATACATAGACACTGATAAAGACATTCACGCTCATATGCAAACTCATAAACACGCACACAGACACAGGTACAGATAAACACGCGCAACCACACATACGTACATACACTCACACACACATACGTACACATGCGAGCCTTCCGCGCACACACAACTAAACAGACAAACAAGCAAACAAACAACCCGACACCTAACCACAAGTGAAAGCCCGAGAGAAATCAGATTTAATTCGGAATCGCCCGAGGGAGGGAATGATCGGCCTCCTCCTCGCGGGCCCTCCTCCACCTCCCAGGGCGCCCCTCATTTCCCTCGAGCCTCGTCCGCGCGCTCTCGCTCCATTTCACCCTTTGCGACCCCCTCTTTCCCTCTGCCCCTGCCCTCTCTTCTCCCTCTCCTCCATTCAGCGCCACTCCCTTCTTCCCTTCTTTCTATCCTTTCCCTCCACTCTTCTGCCTCCTTTTCAACCTTCCATCCACCTCTCCAGCCCTTCGCTCCACTCTCCTCTCTCCTCCCCCTTCCCTTTCCCTCTCCCTCCATTTTCTCCCAACCCCTTCGCTCCTTCTCACCCTCGCTAATACCTCCGC
>NC_061831.1:28883886-28886386 GCF_019202785.1 Penaeus chinensis
CGCCCAGCGGAGGAGTGTTTTCACATTTTTCTTCTTTTGTTTGTATTCAGCCTAAAGGTTGGTGTCAAATCTGTTTATATTGAGAGCTTTGTGAGAATTATTTCTATCATTTATGGCCCTCTTAATGTTGTCATTTATCCAGGGGGCGGGAGGACGGCCTAACTGTTTTTGTTTTAAAAGGAGCGCAGGCATCGAGGCCGTTCTTCATCACGTTTGTAAGAATATTTACCTGTTTGTCAACGTCGTCAGTTGTTAAGAGCTCTCACAGTGACGAGTTATTGGCTCTAATATGTTGGCAGAATAATTGAGGATCGTAATGCGTTAGATCGCGAGAGGTTTTATTGACTGATTTTCGCTTTGGTTTATCTATATTCAAGGTCATGGTTATAAGCTCGTGATCAGCAATGTGGCATGGGACCGCGTCTGCGTGTAGTGTAATATCGGGTCTGTTTGTTATTATAACATCTCATATGTGATGAGGTGTTTTCTGTAATCCTTGTGGGCTTCTTTATAAGTTGTTTTAATTATCCCATTTAATTTTGCATTTGGTTTATTTAGATCACCAGAGATGAAAAGTGTGAGAGACAGAGAGACAGAGAGAGAGGGGGGGGGGGGAGAGAGAGAGAGATAGAGAGAGTGAGAGAGAGAGAGAGAGAGAGAGAGAGAGAGAGAGAGAGAGAGAGAGATAAAGAGAGAGAGAGAGAAAAGAGAAGGGGGGGAGAGAGAGAGAGAGAGAGAGAAAGAGAGAGAATGAGAGAGAAAGAGAGAGAGAGAGAGAGAGAGAGAGAGAGAGAGAGAGAGAGAGAGAAAGAGAGAGAGAGATAGAGAGAGTGAGAGAGAGAAAGAGAGAGGGAGGGAGGAGGGAGGGAGAGAGAGATAGATAGATAGATAGACAGATAGAGAGAGAGAGAGAGAGAGATAGAGAGAAGGGGAGAGAGAGAGAGAGAGAGAGAGAGAGAGAGAGAGAGAGAGAGAGAGAGAGAGAGAGAGAGAGAGAGAGAGAGAGAGAGGGAGAGAGAGAGAGAGAGAGAGAAGGGGGGAGAGGGAGAGAGAGAGGGGGGGGGAGAGAGAGAGATAGAGAGAGTGAGAGAGAGAAAGAGAGAGGGAGGGAGGAGGGAGGGAGAGAGAGAGAGATAGATAGATAGACAGATAGAGAGAGAGAAAGAGAGAGAAGGAGAGAGAGAGAGAGAGAGAGAGAGAGAAGGGGGGAGAGGGAGAGAGAGAGAGAGAGAGAAGGGGGGAGAGGGAGAGAGAGAGAGAGGCGAAGAGACATTCGACTTCGCTGATCAATATGGAATTACGAAATAGAATAGAGCGAGAGCCCCGTCGCCGCCGCCGCCAGAGTCTCGCCGCGTGTGAGCCTCGGCCGCCGGGCTCCTCCTCCGCCTTTTTTTCCCTTTACTTTGAGGGACATTTATCCTGTATCGAGACTAATTCATTTCTATGACATATTTTGTTTCCATTTTCATGTCATATGATGTATGCTTATGAATAAAATAAATATCTTTTTATATATTTTTGTCTTCCTTTTCACTTTATATAGTGTATTTTTATTAATAAATGTTAATTGAACTTATTTTCTAGTACCATCATATTTGTTTCATTTCTTTTGATTAGTTATTTTCTCCTCTTTTTTGTTTTCATTCAATTTGCATTTTTTCCCTTGCCAATTTTAGTTTTTGTTTTCCTTATCATGCATATTAGTAATGTCCAGCGTATATATAATAGTATTTAATTGGATTCAAGAAAGGGTCAGTTAACCGGTGAGAATTGAAGGGCGCCTGCTCTTCGCGCGCTGGTCTTGTTGTAGTTGCTTGAGAGGACTTATGAAGGGTACCTCTGGCATACTATTAGACACACTCATAGAGAAAGAAGGAAGGAAAGAAGGAAGGGGGAGAGGAAGGGAAGTTAGAGAGGAGACAGAGAACGAGAGAGGAGGGAGGAAGGGAGGGAGGGAGGGGAAGGAGGGAAGGATGGGGAGGGGAGGGGGAGGAGGAGGGGGAGGGGGAGGGGGAGAGGGAGAGGGAGAGAGTGAAGGGGAGCACTCTCCCGGCACCGACCTATTTATTTACAGACCAAACAGCGTGTTCTGCAGAAAGTCCTGCAAAGACGCTGAATCATTTACGCAATCTGGCTGAACCTTTTGACTTCGAGAGACAATCGTCAGGCTTCCACTTTACATTGCTGGGTTTGTATTGCAATGCAGTGCTTGCCTTATCGGACGATGAAAACTTCCTTGTAACTTATACAAGTAGATCATGTTTGATGAAAAACACTTTTTGAAGACAGAATGAATGCTGAACAGAAATAACCTGTTACTGCTCTTCGTCAAAACAGAATCAGATGCTGTTTGTGAGATCTTTTGCTGAAACTAACATATGCACATTCAAACTTCATCTTCGCATCAGCACTTGCATCGAGCCTCGTCGATCATCCGCCCGTGGCTTCGGTCGCACAGTCCGCCGAAGTTCCCTGGACGAGGTCGCGACAGGCCGCGGGC
>NC_061831.1:28898886-28901386 GCF_019202785.1 Penaeus chinensis
TAACATGTATGCGAAGTGTACTTCTTGTTTCAGCACATTTTTGGTTTATTTCACTTTTTTTGGTTTCTTTCTTTGCTGTGACTTGTAGCTAAACACTGCCTATGCTCTCTCGTTTAATACTTTGATTACAGACAGTAATGTAATAATCATTTTGCGACAAGTGTGACCAGTTATTGTAAACTATACAAGAAATGGCAGACATTGCGGACCAGCTGAGAAAAGGGTTGTACTATTCCAAAGGAGGTCCAACACAGCTTATCTACTGACCTACTTCTATTCTCAGAGATGAGAGTATGCTATTAGCACACTGGAGTGGATCAGTTAACAATTATGTGAATCCTTGTTCTATGGGTTCTTAACAAATGCTAACTTAACACTAAATTCTTGTAACTTATCTCAGAGTTTGATCGACTTTAGACTTTTGAGTTCTGGCCATTAGTGAGACAGACATTGGCGTGCAGCAAAACTGGCCCCTTCCACCTGTACATTTCTGTTCTCCTAAAAAAAAAAAACTGGTACTGTAAAGAATAACAAAGAAACACTATTTGTCAAGAATTTGACTTTCAGGTGTGTTTTTAAATTTCCTTCTTCATTGGGAACTCTGAAATGGAAAACACTGACTGTGGTAACCCAAAGGCTGTCCAAGAAAGTCGAAATCGAAACGAAGCATGATTGCCTTGTGATTCATGAACAAACACAGCATTTGCAATGTTTGTAATGCGATCAATACGCAGTTGAGGGTGAGTCTGAATGCACAAACTGCCAAAAAAATTGACTAGAATATGAATTATAATGTAAGGTAATGATGGAATTTCGAGATCATATGCCAATCATGACGTGGGTTTTCCTGACATTTATCAATAGGTCTGTCAAGTTATGTGAAGCGAAGGGCGGTTGAGTTATATGTCAGCTATCTAGATTAATATTGAAAAGGTTAAAGCTGGGCAAAGGAGTTGATGAGTGAATGAGTTAAGGTCGGGTTAGGTAAAGGAGTTAGATCAAGTGAAGGATATGTATGCGTCTGAGGAAGGAGGACAGGTTGTCAAAACTGAAAGTGTGAGATTTTGTAAGGATGTCAGATAGGTTGGGAGATCGGTGAAGGGAGGATAGTTGGGGTAAAGCAGAGGTAGGGGCTGCATCAAAGCGCGGACAGGACAACAGAATGTGTGGAACTGAAAGAGGGACATTACATATGGAACATAGGGGCGGATCAGAATGTGACATCAGATAGGAGTGTGTTAGACGAGTGAGACCAATGCGTAAGCGGGCGAGAGCCGTCTCCCAACGTTTGTTCCGATGAAATGGAGCTGTCCAGGTGGAGATTGATAGTTTTACATTATGTAATTTATTAGTGCGGTAACTTGACCAGAAAGACTGCCATCGGGTATACAGGAAGGTCTTAAAGTGGGGGTAATAATCCATGTCTGGAATACGTGAAAAACGTGGTTGGTGTAATGTGGACACAGTAACGTAGCGTGCTAGAGTATCTGCCTGTTCATTGCCGGGGATTCCAACATGGCTGGGCACACAGCAAAATCTGATAGATTTATGGCATGTTGACAGGTAGAACAACCAGTTCTGGATCTTACAGACAAGGGTCAAGGGCATCAGCCATGGAGTTCGGTGAGGGAAAGTTGGTGGAATCGAGCATAGCATCAGGGAGAGAGAAGGGTACGGCGTGGAGAGAGATATGGCATGCCTGAGTCAGTGTACAGGCTCTCAACTAGAGAGGAGCAGAAGGCACCTAGGGCTAAGCGAATACTGCAGCGATGGATTATATCAAGATGAACAAGGAAGGAGGTTGAGGCAGAGGAGTAGATGCAGCATCCATAATCAAGAGTGGAGAAGATCAAGGTAACATCGAGGAGAGTTTTGCGATCAGAACTCAAGGATATATGGGAAAGAGTTTGTAAGATTCGGAGGCGGCAGCGAGCTTTTTCTTTGATGTAAAAGATATGATCTCGCCAGGAATAGGCAGAGATTTGGTATGGATGTGCCAGAGGCGAAGATGGTTCAATCATTATACTGATGATCGGACTCCTGGTGGTAAAACTATGACGTCATTAATAGCAAGAAGGAATAAAGTGGTGCTGAGCACACGGCCTTGTGGGATGCCTTCGAACTGAGGAAAGAAGAATGATGTAGAAGAGGCAATTTTGACCTGGAGAGTGCGTGTGGAGAGGAAAGACTTTATAAAGACACCCATGTTTCCGTGTATGCCTAGGGAGGACAATTGTTGGAGAATATGGTACCTCCATGTGGTCTCATATGCTTTTTCAAAGAATATGGCTAATACAGATTCAGGCGTGCAAATACAGATGTAATATATGTCTCAAAATTATTTCGGGCACGGCGGAAACAAACTGAGAAGGAGAGAGAAGATTGTGAGATTCAAGATATCACATAAAGCGGAAGTTAACCATTTGTTCTAGCAGTTTGCACAAGCAACTAGTTAGACCGATAGGGTGGTAATCTTAAGGGAGGGTACCCGACTTATTGA